>NC_133403.1:17764148-18068276 GCF_047511655.1 Castor canadensis
CTGCTGAATAGTCCTGTGTGTAGCAACATTAGCCATAATCCACCTTGAAAAGTGTGATTTTCAAGAAGTATTCCTCTCATAAACTAACTCAGTTCTCCAAGGAGAAAATGTGCTAGATGCTCATGCTTCTAACAGAGATAGTTTTCTTTGGGAGATGCATGTGTTTGTTAAACTCAGCTAAATAGCCCTATTTGGATCAAACAGAGCCTATCTCCTCCTTGAAACACCTAAGTGGCAGAAATTATGTCTTTCAAAAACTAACTCAGTTTCTAGGGAAACAATATAATAGATTCTCCTGCTTATTACATACATGGTTTTCTCTATAGAGTTACATGTGTATCTTCAACTTAGCAGAAAAAGCCTATTTGGAGCAAACATACCCTATCTGCACCTTGAAACACCTACGTTGCAGGAAGTATTCTTTACAAAACCTAAATCGATTCTCACAGGGAAACAATGTGCTAAATGCTGCCGCTTCTAACATAGATGGTTTTCATTGAGGGATAAATGTGCTTTTTCAACTCATCAGAAAAGGCCAATTTGGAGCAAAGGGTCTATCTCCACCTGGAAAACTATGATTTGCAGGATGAATTCCTTTCAAACACTAACTGAATTTTCAAAGGGAAGTAATGTGCTAGATGCTCCTTCTTCTATCATAGACGGTTTTTGGAGGAAACTGACCTGATCTCCACCTGGAAACACCTACGTTGCAGTAAGTACACCTTTCAAAAGCTAAATCGATTCTCATAGGGAAACAGTGTGCCATGGCCTCAGATTCTAAAACAGATGGTTTTATTTGAGGGATACACGTACTTATGGAACTCATCTGAAAAGGCCTATTGGGAGCAAACACAGCCTATCGCCACCCTGGAAACTATGGTTTGCAGGAAGTATAGTTTTCAAAGAGTCAGTGAATTCTCACAGGGAAACAATCTGCTGGAGGCTGCAGCTTCTAACATGGATGGTTTTCTGTGGAGAGATACATTTGTTTCTTCAAGTCAGCTGAATAGGGCCATATGCAGGAACATGAGCACTAATCCACCTTGAAAACTGTGATTTGCAGGAAGTATTCCTGGGAAAACTAACTCAATTCTCACAGAGAAATAATATGCTAGATGCTCCTGCTTCTAACCGAGATGATTTTCTTTTGAGAGATACAAGTGTTTCTTCAACTTAGCTGAACAGTTGAAGACTATGAGTCTTCAACTCATAGTTGAAGTTGGAAGACTATGAGCCTCTCCCATCTTCAAGACTCTGATTTGTAGAATGGATTCTTTCAAGAACTACCTCAGTTCTCATAAGGAAACAAGGTGCTAGATTCTCCTGCTTCAAGCACAGATGGTTGTCTTTGGAGAGATATATGTGTTTCTTCAACTCAGCTGAATAGCCCCATTTGAATCCATCAGAGCCTATCTCCACTATGAAAACTGTGATATGCGGGACATATTCTTTCTAAAACTAACTCAATTCCCAGGCAAAGAATGTGGTAGGTTTTCCTGATTCTAACACAGATGGTTTTCTTTCCAGAGATCTATGTGTTTCATTAAGAGAGCTGAATAGGCCAATTTGAACGAATAGCGCCTAACTTCCTGGCAAACTATGACTTGCAGGAAGAATTCCTTTAAAAAACTAAGTCAATTCTGAGAGGAATGCAATGTGCTAGATGTTCCTTTTTATAACACAAATGGTTTTTTTTTGAGAGATACATGTGATTCTTCAACTCCTCTGAATAGGCCTATTTGGAGCAATATGAACCGTAATCCACCTAGGCAGCTATGAGTCGCAAAAACTAACTCAGTTCTCACAGGGAAACAATGTGCTAGACACTCCTGCTTCTAACACAGATGGTTGTCTTTCGAGAAAAACGTGTGTTTCTTCAACTGAGCTGAATAGGCCTATTTCAAGCAAAATGACCCTTTGCCCACCTTGAAAATGATGACTTGCAGGACGTATTCCTTTCAAAAACTAGTTCAATTCTCATACTGAAACAATGTGTAAAATGCTTCTGCTTCTATCAAAGGTGGTTTTCTTTATACAGATACATGGGTTTCTTCAACTTACCTGACTAGGCCTATTTGGAGCAAACAGAGCCTATCTCCACCTTGAAACACACAAGTTGCAGGAAGTATTCCTTTCAAAACCTATATCGATTCTCACAGGGAAACAATGTGAAAGAAATGGCAGCTACGAACAGAGATGATTTTCTTTGGAGAGATTTATGTGGTTCTTTAACTCAACTGAATAAGCCTATTTGGAGCAACATGAGCAGTACTCCACCTTGAACAATATGATTTGTAGAGTTTACCTTTGAAAAACCAACTCGGATCTCACAGGAAAACAATGTGCTTGATGTACCTACTTCAAACACCCATGGGTTTCTTAGGAGAGATATATGTGTTTCTTCAACCTAGCTGAACAGGCCTATTTGGAACAAAATGTACTCTTCCCCACCTTGAATACTATGATTTTCAGAATGTATTCTTTCACAAACTTACTCAAATCTCAGGCAAAAAATGTGCTATATGATCCTGCTTCTAACACAGTGGGTTTCCTTTCGAGAGATACATGTGTTTCCACAAGATAGCTGAATGGGCCTATTTGGAGCAAAAGAACCAATTCTCCTGTAAATCTATGATTTGCATGAAGTATTCCTTTCAAAAACTAACTAAATTCTCACAGGGATACATGTGCTGGATCCTGCAGCTTGTAAGGAACCTATGATTTGCAGGAAGTCTTCCTCTGATAAACGACTTCAATTCTCACAGGGAAACAATGTGCTAGATGCTCCTGCTTAAAACACAGATGGCTGTCTTTGGAGAGATACATGGTATTCTTCAACTCAGCTGAATAGGCATATTTGGAACAAAGACAGCCTATCACCACCTTGAAAAATCCACTTTGCAGAATTTGTACCTTCCAAAAAATAAGTCTAGTCCTTCAGGGAAATAATGCGCTAGATGCTCCTGCTTCTAACACAGGTGGATTTCTTTGGAGTGGTACATGTATTTCTTCAACTCAGATGAATAGTCCCATATGGATCATACAGAAGCTTTCTCCACGTGGAAACACCCAAGTTGCAAAATTAGGCTTTTCAAATACTAACGCAATTTCGAGGGAAACAATGTACTAGATCCTCCTGCTTCTAAAATACATGGTTATCGTTATAGGGATACATGTGTTACTTCAACTTAGCTGAATACGCCTATTTGGATCAAAGAGACCCTATATGCACCTTGAAACACCTACATTGAAGAAAGATACCTGGTAGAACCTAAATAGATTCTCCAGGGGAAAAATGTGCTTAATGCCGCAGCTTCTAACATGGATGGTTTTCATGAAGGGAAAAATGTGCTTTTTCAGCTCATCTGCAAAGGCCTTTTGGAGCCAACAAATCTATCTCCACCTTGAAAACTATGCTTTGCAGGATGTTTTCCTTTCAAAAACTAACTGAATTTTGACAGGGAAATGATATGCTTGATGCTCCTTCTTCTATCATAGATGGTTTTCTTTCTAGAGATACATGTGTTTCTTAAACTTAGCTGAATAGGCCTTCCTGGAGCAAACAGAGACTATCTCCACCTTGAAAACTGATATACAGGAAGTATTCATTAAAAAAACTAACAGTTCTCACAGGGAAACAATGTGCCACATGCTGCATCTTCTATAACAGATGATTTTCTTTGGAGAGTTACATGTGTTTCTTCAACTCAGCTGAATAGCCCTACTTCGAGCAAACAAAGCCTAACACCTCCTTGAAACACCTAAGTTTCAAAACTATTCCCTACAAAAAAACTCAGTTCTCAAAGGTCATCAATGCACTAGATGCTCCTGATTCAAAATTAGATGGTTTTCTTTATAGAGATACATGTGTTTCTTCAACTCAGCGGAGTAGGCCTGTTTGGAGCGAAGAAAGCCTTTCTCCACCTTAGAAAGTATGATTTGCAGGAAGTATTTCTTTGAAAAAATAACTCAGTTCTAACAGGGAAACAATGATTTTGATGCTCATGCTCCTAACACACATGGTTTTCATTTGAGCAATATATGTATTTCTTCAACTTAGCTGAATGGGCCTAATTGGGGCAAACAGACCCTATCTCCACCTTGAAACATGTAAATTGCAGGGAGTATTCCATCAAAAACGAACTCAATTCTCACAGGGAAACAATGTTCTTCTAGATGCTCCTGCTTCTAACACAGATGATTGTCATTGGAGAGATACATGTGTTTCTTCAACTCAGCTGAATAGGCCTATTCGGAACAAAGAGAGATTATCACCACCTTGAAAAATCCACGTTGCAGGAAGTATTCCACTCAAAAATGAACTCAATTCTTTCAGGGAAACAATGTGCTAGATGCTGCTGCTTCTAACACAGATGGTTTACTTTAGAGATATATATATGTGTTTCTTCAACTTAGCTGAATATGCCTATTTTGAAAAACATTCGCTTTTCCCCCCTGTGAAAACTATGATTTGCAGGACGTATTACTTGGGAAAACGAAAACAAGCCTCACAGGAATACAATGTGCTAGGTGCTGCAGCTTCTAACATAGAAGGTTTTCTTTGAAGAGATACATGTGTTTCTTAAACTCAGCTGAATAACCATATTCGGACCTAACAGAGCCCACTGAAACTGAAACACCTAAGTTGCAGGAAGTATTCGTTTCAAAAATTAAGTATATCCTCACAGGGAAACAAAGTGTGAAATGCTTCTGCTTCTGAAACAGATGGTTTTGTTTTAAGAGATACATGTCTTTCTTCAACTCATCTGAATAGGCCTATTTGGAACAACATGAGTCGTAATCCACCTTGAAAACTGTGAAATGCAGCAAGTTTTCCTTTCAGAAACAAACTCAGTTCTCCTAAGAAAACAATGTGCCAGATGCTCCTGCTTCTAACACAGATGGTTTTCTTATGAGAGATACATGATTTTCTTCCACTTAGCTCAAGAGGCCTATTTGAACTAAATGAACTTCTCCCCACGTTGAATACTATGATTGGCAAGATGAATTCTTTCAAAAACTAACTCAATTCTCAGGCAAACAATGTGCTTAATGTTCCTACTTCTAGCACAGATGGTTTTCTTTTGAGAACTACATGTGTTTCTTCCACTTAGCTGAATAGGCCTATTTCAACCAAAATGAGCCTTTTCCGACCTAGAAAACTACGATTTGCAGGAGGTATTCGTTTCCAAAACTAGCGCAATTTTCACACAGAAAAAAATGTGCTAGATGCTCCTGTTTCTAAAGCAGATGGTTTTCTCTATACAGAGACATGTGTTTCTTCCACTTAGCTGACTCGGCCTATTTGGAGCAAACATAGCGCATCTCCACCTTTAACACCCAAGATCCAGGAAGTATTCACTTCAAAACCTAAATCGATCTCACACAGAAACAAACCTAGATATGGCAGCTTCGGACAGGATGACTTTCTTTGGAGAAATGTTGTGTTTCTTCAACTCTGCTGAATATATCTCTTTTGAGCAACATGAGCTGCAATCCACCAGTAAACTATGATTTGCAAGAAGTTTTCCTTTGAAAAACTAACTCAGTTCTCACTGGAAAAGAGTGTGGTAGATGATCTTGCAGATCAACCATCGTCAGACAGAAGGTTGTCTTTTGAGTGGTACATGTGTTTCTTCAACTTAGGTGATTAGGCCTATTTGGAGCAAACAGAGCCCATCTCCACCTTGAAAACTATGATATGCAGGAAGTATTCATTTCAAAAACGAATGCAATTCTCACTGAAAACAATGTGCTAAGTACTGCCCCTCCATCACAGATGGGTTTTTTTGGTGAGATACATGTGTTTCTTCAACACAGCTGAAATGCCGTACTTGGAGAAAACAGAATCTAAATCCACCTTGAAATAACGAACTTTTAGGAAGTATTCCTTTCAAAAACTAAAATAGTTCTCAAGGAAACAATGCACTAGATGCTTCTGCTACTAACTTAGATGGTTTTCTTTATAGACATCCATGTGTTTCTTAAACTCAACTGAATAGGACTATTTGGAGCAAACAGAAGCTTTCTCCACCTTGAAAACTAAACTTTGCAGGAAGAATTCCTTTCAAACACTAAATAAATTCTCACAGGGAAAAAATCTGCTAGATGTTGCAGCTTCTACCATAGAGGGTTTTCTTCGGAGAGATACATGTGTTTCTTCAACTCAGTGGAGTAATCATATTTGGAGCAAACACAGTCCATCTCCACCTGAAACACGTAAGATGCAGGAAGTATTCCATTCCAAAACGAATTCAATTCTCACATGGGAACAATCAGTGAGATGCTCCTGCTTCTAACGAGGATGGTTTTCTTTGAGAGAATCATGTGTTTCTTCAACTTAGCTGAAAAGATCAATTTGAAGCAAAAAGAACTTATCTCCACCCTGAAATCTATGATTGGCAGGAAGTATTCCTTTCAAAACTAACTCAACTCTCTCAGGGAAACAACATGCCAAATGCTGCTGCTTCTTACATGGAAGGTTTTCTTTATAGAGGCACATATGTTTCTTCAACTTAGTTGAATAGGCCTATTTGCAGCACACACCACTATCTCCACCTAGAAACACCTAATTAGCAGGAAGTATTCCCTTCAAGACCTAAACCTATTCTCATAGGGAAACCAGGTGCTTGACACGGCAGCCTTGAACAGAGATGATTTTCTTGGGAGGGATGCATGTGTTTCTTCAATTCTGCTGAATAGTCCTGTGTGTAGCAACATTAGCCATAATCCACCTTGAAAAGTGTGATTTTCAAGAAGTATTCCTCTCATAAACTAACTCAGTTCTCCAAGGAGAAAATGTGCTAGATGCTCATGCTTCTAACAGAGATAGTTTTCTTTGGGAGATGCATGTGTTTGTTAAACTCAGCTAAATAGCCCTATTTGGATCAAACAGAGCCTATCTCCTCCTTGAAACACCTAAGTGGCAGAAATTATGTCTTTCAAAAACTAACTCAGTTTCTAGGGAAACAATATAATAGATTCTCCTGCTTATTACATACATGGTTTTCTCTATAGAGTTACATGTGTATCTTCAACTTAGCAGAAAAAGCCTATTTGGAGCAAACATACCCTATCTGCACCTTGAAACACCTACGTTGCAGGAAGTATTCTTTACAAAACCTAAATCGATTCTCACAGGGAAACAATGTGCTAAATGCTGCCGCTTCTAACATAGATGGTTTTCATTGAGGGATAAATGTGCTTTTTCAACTCATCAGAAAAGGCCAATTTGGAGCAAAGGGTCTATCTCCACCTGGAAAACTATGATTTGCAGGATGAATTCCTTTGAAACACTAACTGAATTTTCAAAGGGAAGTAATGTGCTAGATGCTCCTTCTTCTATCATAGACGGTTTTTGGAGGAAACTGACCTGATCTCCACCTGGAAACACCTACGTTGCAGTAAGTACACCTTTCAAAAGCTAAATCGATTCTCATAGGGAAACAGTGTGCCATGGCCTCAGATTCTAAAACAGATGGTTTTATTTGAGGGATACACGTACTTATGGAACTCATCTGAAAAGGCCTATTGGGAGCAAACACAGCCTATCGCCACCCTGGAAACTATGGTTTGCAGGAAGTATAGTTTTCAAAGAGTCAGTGAATTCTCACAGGGAAACAATCTGCTGGAGGCTGCAGCTTCTAACATGGATGGTTTTCTGTGGAGAGATACATTTGTTTCTTCAAGTCAGCTGAATAGGGCCATATGCAGGAACATGAGCACTAATCCACCTTGAAAACTGTGATTTGCAGGAAGTATTCCTGGGAAAACTAACTCAATTCTCACAGAGAAATAATATGCTAGATGCTCCTGCTTCTAACCGAGATGATTTTCTTTTGAGAGATACAAGTGTTTCTTCAACTTAGCTGAACAGTTGAAGACTATGAGTCTTCAACTCATAGTTGAAGTTTGAAGACTATGAGCCTCTCCCATCTTCAAGACTCTGATTTGTAGAATGGATTCTTTCAAGAACTACCTCAGTTCTCATAAGGAAACAAGGTGCTAGATTCTCCTGCTTCAAGCACAGATGGTTGTCTTTGGAGAGATATATGTGTTTCTTCAACTCAGCTGAATAGCCCCATTTGAATCCATCAGAGCCTATCTCCACTATGAAAACTGTGATATGCGGGACATATTCTTTCAAAAACTAACTCAATTCCCAGGCAAAGAATGTGGTAGGTTTTCCTGATTCTAACACAGATGGTTTTCTTTCCAGAGATCTATGTGTTTCATTAAGAGAGCTGAATAGGCCAATTTGAACGAATAGCGCCTAACTTCCTGGCAAACTATGACTTGCAGGAAGAATTCCTTTAAAAAACTAAGTCAATTCTGAGAGGAATGCAATGTGCTAGATGTTCCTTTTTATAACACAAATGGTTTTTTTTTGAGAGATACATGTGATTCTTCAACTCCTCTGAATAGGCCTATTTGGAGCAATATGAACCGTAATCCACCTAGGCAGCTATGAGTCGCAAAAACTAACTCAGTTCTCACAGGGAAACAATGTGCTAGACACTCCTGCTTCTAACACAGATGGTTGTCTTTCGAGAAAAACGTGTGTTTCTTCAACTGAGCTGAATAGGCCTATTTCAAGCAAAATGACCCTTTGCCCACCTTGAAAATGATGACTTGCAGGACGTATTCCTTTCAAAAACTAGTTCAATTCTCATACTGAAACAATGTGTAAAATGCTTCTGCTTCTATCAAAGGTGGTTTTCTTTATACAGATACATGGGTTTCTTCAACTTACCTGACTAGGCCTATTTGGAGCAAACAGAGCCTATCTCCACCTTGAAACACACAAGTTGCAGGAAGTATTCCTTTCAAAACCTATATCGATTCTCACAGGGAAACAATGAGAAAGAAATGGCAGCTACGAACAGAGATGATTTTCTTTGGAGAGATTTATGTGGTTCTTTAACTCAACTGAATAAGCCTATTTGGAGCAACATGAGCAGTACTCCACCTTGAACAATATGATTTGTAGAGTTTACCTTTGAAAAACCAACTCGGATCTCACAGGAAAACAATGTGCTTGATGTACCTACTTCAAACACACATGGGTTTCTTACGAGAGATACATGTGTTTCTTCAACCTAGCTGAACAGGCCTATTTGGAACAAAATGTACTCTTCCCCACCTTGAATACTATGATTTTCAGAATGTATTCTTTCACAAACTTACTCAAATCTCAGGCAAAAAATGTGCTATATGATCCTGCTTCTAACACAGTGGGTTTCCTTTCGAGAGATACATGTGTTTCCACAAGATAGCTGAATGGGCCTATTTGGAGCAAAAGAACCAATTCTCCTGTAAATCTATGATTTGCATGAAGTATTCCTTTCAAAAACTAACTAAATTCTCACAGGGATACATGTGCTGGATCCTGCAGCTTGTAAGGAACCTATGATTTGCAGGAAGTCTTCCTCTGATAAACGACTTCAATTCTCACAGGGAAACAATGTGCTAGATGCTCCTGCTTAAAACACAGATGGCTGTCTTTGGAGAGATACATGTTTTTCTTCAACTCAGCTGAATAGGCATATTTGGAACAAAGACAGCCTATCACCACCTTGAAAAATCCACTTTGCAGAATTTGTACCTTCCAAAAAATAAGTCTAGTCCTTCAGGGAAATAATGCGCTAGATGCTCCTGCTTCTAACACAGGTGGATTTCTTTGGAGTGGTACATGTATTTCTTCAACTCAGATGAATAGTCCCATATGGATCATACAGAAGCTTTCTCCACGTGGAAACACCCAAGTTGCAAAATTAGGCTTTTCAAATACTAACGCAATTTCGAGGGAAACAATGTACTAGATCCTCCTGCTTCTAAAATACATGGTTATCGTTATAGGGATACATGTGTTACTTCAACTTAGCTGAATACGCCTATTTGGATCAAAGAGACCCTATATGCACCTTGAAACACCTACATTGAAGAAAGATACCTGGTAGAACCTAAATAGATTCTCCAGGGGAAAAATGTGCTTAATGCCGCAGCTTCTAACATGGATGGTTTTCATGAAGGGAAAAATGTGCTTTTTCAGCTCATCTGCAAAGGCCTTTTGGAGCCAACAAATCTATCTCCACCTTGAAAACTATGCTTTGCAGGATGTTTTCCTTTCAAAAACTAACTGAATTTTGACAGGGAAATGATATGCTTGATGCTCCTTCTTCTATCATAGATGGTTTTCTTTCTAGAGATACATGTGTTTCTTAAACTTAGCTGAATAGGCCTTCCTGGAGCAAACAGAGACTATCTCCACCTTGAAAACTGATATACAGGAAGTATTCATTAAAAAAACTAACAGTTCTCACAGGGAAACAATGTGCCACATGCTGCATCTTCTATAACAGATGATTTTCTTTGGAGAGTTACATGTGTTTCTTCAACTCAGCTGAATAGCCCTACTTCGAGCAAACAAAGCCTAACACCTCCTTGAAACACCTAAGTTTCAAAACTATTCCCTACAAAAAAACTCAGTTCTCAAAGGTCATCAATGCACTAGATGCTCCTGATTCAAAATTAGATGGTTTTCTTTATAGAGATACATGTGTTTCTTCAACTCAGCGGAGTAGGCCTGTTTGGAGCGAAGAAAGCCTTTCTCCACCTTAGAAAGTATGATTTGCAGGAAGTATTTCTTTGAAAAAATAACTCAGTTCTAACAGGGAAACAATGATTTTGATGCTCATGCTCCTAACACACATGGTTTTCATTTGAGCAATATATGTATTTCTTCAACTTAGCTGAATGGGCCTAATTGGGGCAAACAGACCCTATCTCCACCTTGAAACATGTAAATTGCAGGGAGTAGTCCATCAAAAACGAACTCAATTCTCACAGGGAAACAATGTTCTTCTAGATGCTCCTGCTTCTAACACAGATGATTGTCATTGGAGAGATACATGTGTTTCTTCAACTCAGCTGAATAGGCCTATTCGGAACAAAGAGAGATTATCACCACCTTGAAAAATCCACGTTGCAGGAAGTATTCCACTCAAAAATGAACTCAATTCTTTCAGGGAAACAATGTGCTAGATGCTGCTGCTTCTAACACAGATGGTTTACTTTAGAGGTATATATATGTGTTTCTTCAACTTAGCTGAATATGCCTATTTTGAAAAACATTCGCTTTTCCCCCCTGTGAAAACTATGATTTGCAGGACGTATTACTTGGGAAAACGAAAACAAGCCTCACAGGAATACAATGTGCTAGGTGCTGCAGCTTCTAACATAGAAGGTTTTCTTTGAAGAGATACATGTGTTTCTTAAACTCAGCTGAATAACCATATTCGGAGCTAACAGAGCCCACTGAAACTGAAACACCTAAGTTGCAGGAAGTATTCGTTTCAAAAATTAAGTATATCCTCACAGGGAAACAAAGTGTGAAATGCTTCTGCTTCTGAAACAGATGGTTTTGTTTTAAGAGATACATGTCTTTCTTCAACTCATCTGAATAGGCCTATTTGGAACAACATGAGTCGTAATCCACCTTGAAAACTGTGAAATGCAGCAAGTTTTCCTTTCAGAAACAAACTCAGTTCTCCTAAGAAAACAATGTGCCAGATGCTCCTGCTTCTAACACAGATGGTTTTCTTATGAGAGATACATGATTTTCTTCCACTTAGCTGAAGAGGCCTATTTGAACTAAATGAACTTCTCCCCACGTTGAATACTATGATTGGCAAGATGAATTCTTTCAAAAACTAACTCAATTCTCAGGCAAACAATGTGCTTAATGTTCCTACTTCTAGCACAGATGGTTTTCTTTTGAGAACTACATGTGTTTCTTCCACTTAGCTGAATAGGCCTATTTCAACCAAAATGAGCCTTTTCCGACCTAGAAAACTACGATTTGCAGGAGGTATTCGTTTCCAAAACTAGCTCAATTTTCACACAGAAAAAAATGTGCTAGATGCTCCTGTTTCTAAAGCAGATGGTTTTCTCTATACAGAGACATGTGTTTCTTCCACTTAGCTGACTCGGCCTATTTGGAGCAAACATAGCGCATCTCCACCTTTAACACCCAAGATCCAGGAAGTATTCACTTCAAAACCTAAATCGATCTCACACAGAAACAAACCTAGATATGGCAGCTTCGGACAGGATGACTTTCTTTGGAGAAATGTTGTGTTTCTTCAACTCTGCTGAATATATCTCTTTTGAGCAACATGAGCTGCAATCCACCAGTAAACTATGATTTGCAAGAAGTTTTCCTTTGAAAAACTAACTCAGTTCTCACTGGAAAAGAGTGTGGTAGATGATCTTGCAGATCAACCATCGTCAGACAGAAGGTTGTCTTTTGAGTGGTACATGTGTTTCTTCAACTTAGGTGATTAGGCCTATTTGGAGCAAACAGAGCCCATCTCCACCTTGAAAACTATGATATGCAGGAAGTATTCATTTCAAAAACGAATGCAATTCTCACTGAAAACAATGTGCTAAGTACTGCCCCTCCATCACAGATGGGTTTTTTTGGTGAGATACATGTGTTTCTTGAACACAGCTGAAATGCCGTACTTGGAGAAAACAGAATCTAAATCCACCTTGAAATAACGAACTTTTAGGAAGTATTCCTTTCAAAAACTAAAATAGTTCTCAAGGAAACAATGCACTAGATGCTTCTGCTACTAACTTAGATGGTTTTCTTTATAGACATCCATGTGTTTCTTAAACTCAACTGAATAGGACTATTTGGAGCAAACAGAAGCTTTCTCCACCTTGAAAACTAAACTTTGCAGGAAGAATTCCTTTCAAACACTAAATAAATTCTCACAGGGAAAAAATCTGCTAGATGTTGCAGCTTCTACCATAGAGGGTTTTCTTCGGAGAGATACATGTGTTTCTTCAGCTCAGTGGAGTAATCATATTTGGAGCAAACACAGTCCATCTCCACCTGAAACACGTAAGATGCAGGAAGTATTCCATTCCAAAACGAATTCAATTCTCACATGGGAACAATCAGTGAGATGCTCCTGCTTCTAACGAGGATGGTTTTCTTTGAGAGAATCATGTGTTTCTTCAACTTAGCTGAAAAGATCAATTTGAAGCAAAAAGAACTTATCTCCACCCTGAAATCTATGATTGGCAGGAAGTATTCCTTTCAAAACTAACTCAACTCTCTCAGGGAAACAACATGCCAAATGCTGCTGCTTCTTACATGGAAGGTTTTCTTTATAGAGGCACATATGTTTCTTCAACTTAGTTGAATAGGCCTATTTGCAGCACACACCACTATCTCCACCTAGAAACACCTAATTAGCAGGAAGTATTCCCTTCAAGACCTAAACCTATTCTCATAGGGAAACCAGGTGCTTGACACGGCAGCCTTGAACAGAGATGATTTTCTTGGGAGGGATGCATGTGTTTCTTCAATTCTGCTGAATAGTCCTGTGTGTAGCAACATTAGCCATAATCCACCTTGAAAAGTGTGATTTTCAAGAAGTATTCCTCTCATAAACTAACTCAGTTCTCCAAGGAGAAAATGTGCTAGATGCTCATGCTTCTAACAGAGATAGTTTTCTTTGGGAGATGCATGTGTTTGTTAAACTCAGCTAAATAGCCCTATTTGGATCAAACAGAGCCTATCTCCTCCTTGAAACACCTAAGTGGCAGAAATTATGTCTTTCAAAAACTAACTCAGTTTCTAGGGAAACAATATAATAGATTCTCCTGCTTATTACATACATGGTTTTCTCTATAGAGTTACATGTGTATCTTCAACTTAGCAGAAAAAGCCTATTTGGAGCAAACATACCCTATCTGCACCTTGAAACACCTACGTTGCAGGAAGTATTCTTTACAAAACCTAAATCGATTCTCACAGGGAAACAATGTGCTAAATGCTGCCACTTCTAACATAGATGGTTTTCATTGAGGGATAAATGTGCTTTTTCAACTCATCAGAAAAGGCCAATTTGGAGCAAAGGGTCTATCTCCACCTGGAAAACTATGATTTGCAGGATGAATTCCTTTGAAACACTAACTGAATTTTCAAAGGGAAGTAATGTGCTAGATGCTCCTTCTTCTATCATAGACGGTTTTTGGAGGAAACTGACCTGATCTCCACCTGGAAACACCTACGTTGCAGTAAGTACACCTTTCAAAAGCTAAATCGATTCTCATAGGGAAACAGTGTGCCATGGCCTCAGATTCTAAAACAGATGGTTTTATTTGAGGGATACACGTACTTATGGAACTCATCTGAAAAGGCCTATTGGGAGCAAACACAGCCTATCGCCACCCTGGAAACTATGGTTTGCAGGAAGTATAGTTTTCAAAGAGTCAGTGAATTCTCACAGGGAAACAATCTGCTGGAGGCTGCAGCTTCTAACATGGATGGTTTTCTGTGGAGAGATACATTTGTTTCTTCAAGTCAGCTGAATAGGGCCATATGCAGGAACATGAGCACTAATCCACCTTGAAAACTGTGATTTGCAGGAAGTATTCCTGGGAAAACTAACTCAATTCTCACAGAGAAATAATATGCTAGATGCTCCTGCTTCTAACCGAGATGATTTTCTTTTGAGAGATACAAGTGTTTCTTCAACTTAGCTGAACAGTTGAAGACTATGAGTCTTCAACTCATAGTTGAAGTTGGAAGACTATGAGCCTCTCCCATCTTCAAGACTCTGATTTGTAGAATGGATTCTTTCAAGAACTACCTCAGTTCTCATAAGGAAACAAGGTGCTAGATTCTCCTGCTTCAAGCACAGATGGTTGTCTTTGGAGAGATATATGTGTTTCTTCAACTCAGCTGAATAGCCCCATTTGAATCCATCAGAGCCTATCTCCACTATGAAAACTGTGATATGCGGGACATATTCTTTCAAAAACTAACTCAATTCCCAGGCAAAGAATGTGGTAGGTTTTCCTGATTCTAACACAGATGGTTTTCTTTCCAGAGATCTATGTGTTTCATTAAGAGAGCTGAATAGGCCAATTTGAACGAATAGCGCCTAACTTCCTGGCAAACTATGACTTGCAGGAAGAATTCCTTTAAAAAACTAAGTCAATTCTGAGAGGAATGCAATGTGCTAGATGTTCCTTTTTATAACACAAATGGTTTTTTTTTGAGAGATACATGTGATTCTTCAACTCCTCTGAATAGGCCTATTTGGAGCAATATGAACCGTAATCCACCTAGGCAGCTATGAGTCGCAAAAACTAACTCAGTTCTCACAGGGAAACAATGTGCTAGACACTCCTGCTTCTAACACAGATGGTTGTCTTTCGAGAAAAACGTGTGTTTCTTCAACTGAGCTGAATAGGCCTATTTCAAGCAAAATGACCCTTTGCCCACCTTGAAAATGATGACTTGCAGGACGTATTCCTTTCAAAAACTAGTTCAATTCTCATACTGAAACAATGTGTAAAATGCTTCTGCTTCTATCAAAGGTGGTTTTCTTTATACAGATACATGGGTTTCTTCAACTTACCTGACTAGGCCTATTTGGAGCAAACAGAGCCTATCTCCACCTTGAAACACACAAGTTGCAGGAAGTATTCCTTTCAAAACCTATATCGATTCTCACAGGGAAACAATGAGAAAGAAATGGCAGCTACGAACAGAGATGATTTTCTTTGGAGAGATTTATGTGGTTCTTTAACTCAACTGAATAAGCCTATTTGGAGCAACATGAGCAGTACTCCACCTTGAACAATATGATTTGTAGAGTTTACCTTTGAAAAACCAACTCGGATCTCACAGGAAAACAATGTGCTTGATGTACCTACTTCAAACACCCATGGGTTTCTTACGAGAGATACATGTGTTTCTTCAACCTAGCTGAACAGGCCTATTTGGAACAAAATGTACTCTTCCCTACCTTGAATACTATGATTTTCAGAATGTATTCTTTCACAAACTTACTCAAATCTCAGGCAAAAAATGTGCTATATGATCCTGCTTCTAACACAGTGGGTTTCCTTTCGAGAGATACATGTGTTTCCACAAGATAGCTGAATGGGCCTATTTGGAGCAAAAGAACCAATTCTCCTGTAAATCTATGATTTGCATGAAGTATTCCTTTCAAAAACTAACTAAATTCTCACAGGGATACATGTGCTGGATCCTGCAGCTTGTAAGGAACCTATGATTTGCAGGAAGTCTTCCTCTGATAAACGACTTCAATTCTCACAGGGAAACAATGTGCTAGATGCTCCTGCTTAAAACACAGATGGCTGTCTTTGGAGAGATACATGTTTTTCTTCAACTCAGCTGAATAGGCATATTTGGAACAAAGACAGCCTATCACCACCTTGAAAAATCCACTTTGCAGAATTTGTACCTTCCAAAAAATAAGTCTAGTCCTTCAGGGAAATAATGCGCTAGATGCTCCTGCTTCTAACACAGGTGGATTTCTTTGGAGTGGTACATGTATTTCTTCAACTCAGATGAATAGTCCCATATGGATCATACAGAAGCTTTCTCCACGTGGAAACACCCAAGTTGCAAAATTAGGCTTTTCAAATACTAACGCAATTTCGAGGGAAACAATGTACTAGATCCTCCTGCTTCTAAAATACATGGTTATCGTTATAGGGATACATGTGTTACTTCAACTTAGCTGAATACGCCTATTTGGATCAAAGAGACCCTATATGCACCTTGAAACACCTACATTGAAGAAAGATACCTGGTAGAACCTAAATAGATTCTCCAGGGGAAAAATGTGCTTAATGCCGCAGCTTCTAACATGGATGGTTTTCATGAAGGGAAAAATGTGCTTTTTCAGCTCATCTGCAAAGGCCTTTTGGAGCCAACAAATCTATCTCCACCTTGAAAACTATGCTTTGCAGGATGTTTTCCTTTCAAAAACTAACTGAATTTTGACAGGGAAATGATATGCTTGATGCTCCTTCTTCTATCATAGATGGTTTTCTTTCTAGAGATACATGTGTTTCTTAAACTTAGCTGAATAGGCCTTCCTGGAGCAAACAGAGACTATCTCCACCTTGAAAACTGATATACAGGAAGTATTCATTAAAAAAACTAACAGTTCTCACAGGGAAACAATGTGCCACATGCTGCATCTTCTATAACAGATGATTTTCTTTGGAGAGTTACATGTGTTTCTTCAACTCAGCTGAATAGCCCTACTTCGAGCAAACAAAGCCTAACACCTCCTTGAAACACCTAAGTTTCAAAACTATTCCCTACAAAAAAACTCAGTTCTCAAAGGTCATCAATGCACTAGATGCTCCTGATTCAAAATTAGATGGTTTTCTTTATAGAGATACATGTGTTTCTTCAACTCAGCGGAGTAGGCCTGTTTGGAGCGAAGAAAGCCTTTCTCCACCTTAGAAAGTATGATTTGCAGGAAGTATTTCTTTGAAAAAATAACTCAGTTCTAACAGGGAAACAATGATTTTGATGCTCATGCTCCTAACACACATGGTTTTCATTTGAGCAATATATGTATTTCTTCAACTTAGCTGAATGGGCCTAATTGGGGCAAACAGACCCTATCTCCACCTTGAAACATGTAAATTGCAGGGAGTAGTCCATCAAAAACGAACTCAATTCTCACAGGGAAACAATGTTCTTCTAGATGCTCCTGCTTCTAACACAGATGATTGTCATTGGAGAGATACATGTGTTTCTTCAACTCAGCTGAATAGGCCTATTCGGAACAAAGAGAGATTATCACCACCTTGAAAAATCCACGTTGCAGGAAGTATTCCACTCAAAAATGAACTCAATTCTTTCAGGGAAACAATGTGCTAGATGCTGCTGCTTCTAACACAGATGGTTTACTTTAGAGGTATATATATGTGTTTCTTCAACTTAGCTGAATATGCCTATTTTGAAAAACATTCGCTTTTCCCCCCTGTGAAAACTATGATTTGCAGGACGTATTACTTGGGAAAACGAAAACAAGCCTCACAGGAATACAATGTGCTAGGTGCTGCAGCTTCTAACATAGAAGGTTTTCTTTGAAGAGATACATGTGTTTCTTAAACTCAGCTGAATAACCATATTCGGAGCTAACAGAGCCCACTGAAACTGAAACACCTAAGTTGCAGGAAGTATTCGTTTCAAAAATTAAGTATATCCTCACAGGGAAACAAAGTGTGAAATGCTTCTGCTTCTGAAACAGATGGTTTTGTTTTAAGAGATACATGTCTTTCTTCAACTCATCTGAATAGGCCTATTTGGAACAACATGAGTCGTAATCCACCTTGAAAACTGTGAAATGCAGCAAGTTTTCCTTTCAGAAACAAACTCAGTTCTCCTAAGAAAACAATGTGCCAGATGCTCCTGCTTCTAACACAGATGGTTTTCTTATGAGAGATACATGATTTTCTTCCACTTAGCTGAAGAGGCCTATTTGAACTAAATGAACTTCTCCCCACGTTGAATACTATGATTGGCAAGATGAATTCTTTCAAAAACTAACTCAATTCTCAGGCAAACAATGTGCTTAATGTTCCTACTTCTAGCACAGATGGTTTTCTTTTGAGAACTACATGTGTTTCTTCCACTTAGCTGAATAGGCCTATTTCAACCAAAATGAGCCTTTTCCGACCTAGAAAACTACGATTTGCAGGAGGTATTCGTTTCCAAAACTAGCTCAATTTTCACACAGAAAAAAATGTGCTAGATGCTCCTGTTTCTAAAGCAGATGGTTTTCTCTATACAGAGACATGTGTTTCTTCCACTTAGCTGACTCGGCCTATTTGGAGCAAACATAGCGCATCTCCACCTTTAACACCCAAGATCCAGGAAGTATTCACTTCAAAACCTAAATCGATCTCACACAGAAACAAACCTAGATATGGCAGCTTCGGACAGGATGACTTTCTTTGGAGAAATGTTGTGTTTCTTCAACTCTGCTGAATATATCTCTTTTGAGCAACATGAGCTGCAATCCACCAGTAAACTATGATTTGCAAGAAGTTTTCCTTTGAAAAACTAACTCAGTTCTCACTGGAAAAGAGTGTGGTAGATGATCTTGCAGATCAACCATCGTCAGACAGAAGGTTGTCTTTTGAGTGGTACATGTGTTTCTTCAACTTAGGTGATTAGGCCTATTTGGAGCAAACAGAGCCCATCTCCACCTTGAAAACTATGATATGCAGGAAGTATTCATTTCAAAAACGAATGCAATTCTCACTGAAAACAATGTGCTAAGTACTGCCCCTCCATCACAGATGGGTTTTTTTGGTGAGATACATGTGTTTCTTGAACACAGCTGAAATGCCGTACTTGGAGAAAACAGAATCTAAATCCACCTTGAAATAACGAACTTTTAGGAAGTATTCCTTTCAAAAACTAAAATAGTTCTCAAGGAAACAATGCACTAGATGCTTCTGCTACTAACTTAGATGGTTTTCTTTATAGACATCCATGTGTTTCTTAAACTCAACTGAATAGGACTATTTGGAGCAAACAGAAGCTTTCTCCACCTTGAAAACTAAACTTTGCAGGAAGAATTCCTTTCAAACACTAAATAAATTCTCACAGGGAAAAAATCTGCTAGATGTTGCAGCTTCTACCATAGAGGGTTTTCTTCGGAGAGATACATGTGTTTCTTCAGCTCAGTGGAGTAATCATATTTGGAGCAAACACAGTCCATCTCCACCTGAAACACGTAAGATGCAGGAAGTATTCCATTCCAAAACGAATTCAATTCTCACATGGGAACAATCAGTGAGATGCTCCTGCTTCTAACGAGGATGGTTTTCTTTGAGAGAATCATGTGTTTCTTCAACTTAGCTGAAAAGATCAATTTGAAGCAAAAAGAACTTATCTCCACCCTGAAATCTATGATTGGCAGGAAGTATTCCTTTCAAAACTAACTCAACTCTCTCAGGGAAACAACATGCCAAATGCTGCTGCTTCTTACATGGAAGGTTTTCTTTATAGAGGCACATATGTTTCTTCAACTTAGTTGAATAGGCCTATTTGCAGCACACACCACTATCTCCACCTAGAAACACCTAATTAGCAGGAAGTATTCCCTTCAAGACCTAAACCTATTCTCATAGGGAAACCAGGTGCTTGACACGGCAGCCTTGAACAGAGATGATTTTCTTGGGAGGGATGCATGTGTTTCTTCAATTCTGCTGAATAGTCCTGTGTGTAGCAACATTAGCCATAATCCACCTTGAAAAGTGTGATTTTCAAGAAGTATTCCTCTCATAAACTAACTCAGTTCTCCAAGGAGAAAATGTGCTAGATGCTCATGCTTCTAACAGAGATAGTTTTCTTTGGGAGATGCATGTGTTTGTTAAACTCAGCTAAATAGCCCTATTTGGATCAAACAGAGCCTATCTCCTCCTTGAAACACCTAAGTGGCAGAAATTATGTCTTTCAAAAACTAACTCAGTTTCTAGGGAAACAATATAATAGATTCTCCTGCTTATTACATACATGGTTTTCTCTATAGAGTTACATGTGTATCTTCAACTTAGCAGAAAAAGCCTATTTGGAGCAAACATACCCTATCTGCACCTTGAAACACCTACGTTGCAGGAAGTATTCTTTACAAAACCTAAATCGATTCTCACAGGGAAACAATGTGCTAAATGCTGCCGCTTCTAACATAGATGGTTTTCATTGAGGGATAAATGTGCTTTTTCAACTCATCAGAAAAGGCCAATTTGGAGCAAAGGGTCTATCTCCACCTGGAAAACTATGATTTGCAGGATGAATTCCTTTGAAACACTAACTGAATTTTCAAAGGGAAGTAATGTGCTAGATGCTCCTTCTTCTATCATAGACGGTTTTTGGAGGAAACTGACCTGATCTCCACCTGGAAACACCTACGTTGCAGTAAGTACACCTTTCAAAAGCTAAATCGATTCTCATAGGGAAACAGTGTGCCATGGCCTCAGATTCTAAAACAGATGGTTTTATTTGAGGGATACACGTACTTATGGAACTCATCTGAAAAGGCCTATTGGGAGCAAACACAGCCTATCGCCACCCTGGAAACTATGGTTTGCAGGAAGTATAGTTTTCAAAGAGTCAGTGAATTCTCACAGGGAAACAATCTGCTGGAGGCTGCAGCTTCTAACATGGATGGTTTTCTGTGGAGAGATACATTTGTTTCTTCAAGTCAGCTGAATAGGGCCATATGCAGGAACATGAGCACTAATCCACCTTGAAAACTGTGATTTGCAGGAAGTATTCCTGGGAAAACTAACTCAATTCTCACAGAGAAATAATATGCTAGATGCTCCTGCTTCTAACCGAGATGATTTTCTTTTGAGAGATACAAGTGTTTCTTCAACTTAGCTGAACAGTTGAAGACTATGAGTCTTCAACTCATAGTTGAAGTTGGAAGACTATGAGCCTCTCCCATCTTCAAGACTCTGATTTGTAGAATGGATTCTTTCAAGAACTACCTCAGTTCTCATAAGGAAACAAGGTGCTAGATTCTCCTGCTTCAAGCACAGATGGTTGTCTTTGGAGAGATATATGTGTTTCTTCAACTCAGCTGAATAGCCCCATTTGAATCCATCAGAGCCTATCTCCACTATGAAAACTGTGATATGCGGGACATATTCTTTCAAAAACTAACTCAATTCCCAGGCAAAGAATGTGGTAGGTTTTCCTGATTCTAACACAGATGGTTTTCTTTCCAGAGATCTATGTGTTTCATTAAGAGAGCTGAATAGGCCAATTTGAACGAATAGCGCCTAACTTCCTGGCAAACTATGACTTGCAGGAAGAATTCCTTTAAAAAACTAAGTCAATTCTGAGAGGAATGCAATGTGCTAGATGTTCCTTTTTATAACACAAATGGTTTTTTTTTGAGAGATACATGTGATTCTTCAACTCCTCTGAATAGGCCTATTTGGAGCAATATGAACCGTAATCCACCTAGGCAGCTATGAGTCGCAAAAACTAACTCAGTTCTCACAGGGAAACAATGTGCTAGACACTCCTGCTTCTAACACAGATGGTTGTCTTTCGAGAAAAACGTGTGTTTCTTCAACTGAGCTGAATAGGCCTATTTCAAGCAAAATGACCCTTTGCCCACCTTGAAAATGATGACTTGCAGGACGTATTCCTTTCAAAAACTAGTTCAATTCTCATACTGAAACAATGTGTAAAATGCTTCTGCTTCTATCAAAGGTGGTTTTCTTTATACAGATACATGGGTTTCTTCAACTTACCTGACTAGGCCTATTTGGAGCAAACAGAGCCTATCTCCACCTTGAAACACACAAGTTGCAGGAAGTATTCCTTTCAAAACCTATATCGATTCTCACAGGGAAACAATGAGAAAGAAATGGCAGCTACGAACAGAGATGATTTTCTTTGGAGAGATTTATGTGGTTCTTTAACTCAACTGAATAAGCCTATTTGGAGCAACATGAGCAGTACTCCACCTTGAACAATATGATTTGTAGAGTTTACCTTTGAAAAACCAACTCGGATCTCACAGGAAAACAATGTGCTTGATGTACCTACTTCAAACACCCATGGGTTTCTTACGAGAGATACATGTGTTTCTTCAACCTAGCTGAACAGGCCTATTTGGAACAAAATGTACTCTTCCCTACCTTGAATACTATGATTTTCAGAATGTATTCTTTCACAAACTTACTCAAATCTCAGGCAAAAAATGTGCTATATGATCCTGCTTCTAACACAGTGGGTTTCCTTTCGAGAGATACATGTGTTTCCACAAGATAGCTGAATGGGCCTATTTGGAGCAAAAGAACCAATTCTCCTGTAAATCTATGATTTGCATGAAGTATTCCTTTCAAAAACTAACTAAATTCTCACAGGGATACATGTGCTGGATCCTGCAGCTTGTAAGGAACCTATGATTTGCAGGAAGTCTTCCTCTGATAAACGACTTCAATTCTCACAGGGAAACAATGTGCTAGATGCTCCTGCTTAAAACACAGATGGCTGTCTTTGGAGAGATACATGTTTTTCTTCAACTCAGCTGAATAGGCATATTTGGAACAAAGACAGCCTATCACCACCTTGAAAAATCCACTTTGCAGAATTTGTACCTTCCAAAAAATAAGTCTAGTCCTTCAGGGAAATAATGCGCTAGATGCTCCTGCTTCTAACACAGGTGGATTTCTTTGGAGTGGTACATGTATTTCTTCAACTCAGATGAATAGTCCCATATGGATCATACAGAAGCTTTCTCCACGTGGAAACACCCAAGTTGCAAAATTAGGCTTTTCAAATACTAACGCAATTTCGAGGGAAACAATGTACTAGATCCTCCTGCTTCTAAAATACATGGTTATCGTTATAGGGATACATGTGTTACTTCAACTTAGCTGAATACGCCTATTTGGATCAAAGAGACCCTATATGCACCTTGAAACACCTACATTGAAGAAAGATACCTGGTAGAACCTAAATAGATTCTCCAGGGGAAAAATGTGCTTAATGCCGCAGCTTCTAACATGGATGGTTTTCATGAAGGGAAAAATGTGCTTTTTCAGCTCATCTGCAAAGGCCTTTTGGAGCCAACAAATCTATCTCCACCTTGAAAACTATGCTTTGCAGGATGTTTTCCTTTCAAAAACTAACTGAATTTTGACAGGGAAATGATATGCTTGATGCTCCTTCTTCTATCATAGATGGTTTTCTTTCTAGAGATACATGTGTTTCTTAAACTTAGCTGAATAGGCCTTCCTGGAGCAAACAGAGACTATCTCCACCTTGAAAACTGATATACAGGAAGTATTCATTAAAAAAACTAACAGTTCTCACAGGGAAACAATGTGCCACATGCTGCATCTTCTATAACAGATGATTTTCTTTGGAGAGTTACATGTGTTTCTTCAACTCAGCTGAATAGCCCTACTTCGAGCAAACAAAGCCTAACACCTCCTTGAAACACCTAAGTTTCAAAACTATTCCCTACAAAAAAACTCAGTTCTCAAAGGTCATCAATGCACTAGATGCTCCTGATTCAAAATTAGATGGTTTTCTTTATAGAGATACATGTGTTTCTTCAACTCAGCGGAGTAGGCCTGTTTGGAGCGAAGAAAGCCTTTCTCCACCTTAGAAAGTATGATTTGCAGGAAGTATTTCTTTGAAAAAATAACTCAGTTCTAACAGGGAAACAATGATTTTGATGCTCATGCTCCTAACACACATGGTTTTCATTTGAGCAATATATGTATTTCTTCAACTTAGCTGAATGGGCCTAATTGGGGCAAACAGACCCTATCTCCACCTTGAAACATGTAAATTGCAGGGAGTATTCCATCAAAAACGAACTCAATTCTCACAGGGAAACAATGTTCTTCTAGATGCTCCTGCTTCTAACACAGATGATTGTCATTGGAGAGATACATGTGTTTCTTCAACTCAGCTGAATAGGCCTATTCGGAACAAAGAGAGATTATCACCACCTTGAAAAATCCACGTTGCAGGAAGTATTCCACTCAAAAATGAACTCAATTCTTTCAGGGAAACAATGTGCTAGATGCTGCTGCTTCTAACACAGATGGTTTACTTTAGAGATATATATATGTGTTTCTTCAACTTAGCTGAATATGCCTATTTTGAAAAACATTCACTTTTCCCCCCTGTGAAAACTATGATTTGCAGGACGTATTACTTGGGAAAACGAAAACAAGCCTCACAGGAATACAATGTGCTAGGTGCTGCAGCTTCTAACATAGAAGGTTTTCTTTGAAGAGATACATGTGTTTCTTAAACTCAGCTGAATAACCATATTCGGAGCTAACAGAGCCCACTGAAACTGAAACACCTAAGTTGCAGGAAGTATTCGTTTCAAAAATTAAGTATATCCTCACAGGGAAACAAAGTGTGAAATGCTTCTGCTTCTGAAACAGATGGTTTTGTTTTAAGAGATACATGTCTTTCTTCAACTCATCTGAATAGGCCTATTTGGAACAACATGAGTCGTAATCCACCTTGAAAACTGTGAAATGCAGCAAGTTTTCCTTTCAGAAACAAACTCAGTTCTCCTAAGAAAACAATGTGCCAGATGCTCCTGCTTCTAACACAGATGGTTTTCTTATGAGAGATACATGATTTTCTTCCACTTAGCTGAAGAGGCCTATTTGAACTAAATGAACTTCTCCCCACGTTGAATACTATGATTGGCAAGATGAATTCTTTCAAAAACTAACTCAATTCTCAGGCAAACAATGTGCTTAATGTTCCTACTTCTAGCACAGATGGTTTTCTTTTGAGAACTACATGTGTTTCTTCCACTTAGCTGAATAGGCCTATTTCAACCAAAATGAGCCTTTTCCGACCTAGAAAACTACGATTTGCAGGAGGTATTCGTTTCCAAAACTAGCTCAATTTTCACACAGAAAAAAATGTGCTAGATGCTCCTGTTTCTAAAGCAGATGGTTTTCTCTATACAGAGACATGTGTTTCTTCCACTTAGCTGACTCGGCCTATTTGGAGCAAACATAGCGCATCTCCACCTTTAACACCCAAGATCCAGGAAGTATTCACTTCAAAACCTAAATCGATCTCACACAGAAACAAACCTAGATATGGCAGCTTCGGACAGGATGACTTTCTTTGGAGAAATGTTGTGTTTCTTCAACTCTGCTGAATATATCTCTTTTGAGCAACATGAGCTGCAATCCACCAGTAAACTATGATTTGCAAGAAGTTTTCCTTTGAAAAACTAACTCAGTTCTCACTGGAAAAGAGTGTGGTAGATGATCTTGCAGATCAACCATCGTCAGACAGAAGGTTGTCTTTTGAGTGGTACATGTGTTTCTTCAACTTAGGTGATTAGGCCTATTTGGAGCAAACAGAGCCCATCTCCACCTTGAAAACTATGATATGCAGGAAGTATTCATTTCAAAAACGAATGCAATTCTCACTGAAAACAATGTGCTAAGTACTGCCCCTCCATCACAGATGGGTTTTTTTGGTGAGATACATGTGTTTCTTCAACACAGCTGAAATGCCGTACTTGGAGAAAACAGAATCTAAATCCACCTTGAAATAACGAACTTTTAGGAAGTATTCCTTTCAAAAACTAAAATAGTTCTCAAGGAAACAATGCACTAGATGCTTCTGCTACTAACTTAGATGGTTTTCTTTATAGACATCCATGTGTTTCTTAAACTCAACTGAATAGGACTATTTGGAGCAAACAGAAGCTTTCTCCACCTTGAAAACTAAACTTTGCAGGAAGAATTCCTTTCAAACACTAAATAAATTCTCACAGGGAAAAAATCTGCTAGATGTTGCAGCTTCTACCATAGAGGGTTTTCTTCGGAGAGATACATGTGTTTCTTCAGCTCAGTGGAGTAATCATATTTGGAGCAAACACAGTCCATCTCCACCTGAAACACGTAAGATGCAGGAAGTATTCCATTCCAAAACGAATTCAATTCTCACATGGGAACAATCAGTGAGATGCTCCTGCTTCTAACGAGGATGGTTTTCTTTGAGAGAATCATGTGTTTCTTCAACTTAGCTGAAAAGATCAATTTGAAGCAAAAAGAACTTATCTCCACCCTGAAATCTATGATTGGCAGGAAGTATTCCTTTCAAAACTAACTCAACTCTCTCAGGGAAACAACATGCCAAATGCTGCTGCTTCTTACATGGAAGGTTTTCTTTATAGAGGCACATATGTTTCTTCAACTTAGTTGAATAGGCCTATTTGCAGCACACACCACTATCTCCACCTAGAAACACCTAATTAGCAGGAAGTATTCCCTTCAAGACCTAAACCTATTCTCATAGGGAAACCAGGTGCTTGACACGGCAGCCTTGAACAGAGATGATTTTCTTGGGAGGGATGCATGTGTTTCTTCAATTCTGCTGAATAGTCCTGTGTGTAGCAACATTAGCCATAATCCACCTTGAAAAGTGTGATTTTCAAGAAGTATTCCTCTCATAAACTAACTCAGTTCTCCAAGGAGAAAATGTGCTAGATGCTCATGCTTCTAACAGAGATAGTTTTCTTTGGGAGATGCATGTGTTTGTTAAACTCAGCTAAATAGCCCTATTTGGATCAAACAGAGCCTATCTCCTCCTTGAAACACCTAAGTGGCAGAAATTATGTCTTTCAAAAACTAACTCAGTTTCTAGGGAAACAATATAATAGATTCTCCTGCTTATTACATACATGGTTTTCTCTATAGAGTTACATGTGTATCTTCAACTTAGCAGAAAAAGCCTATTTGGAGCAAACATACCCTATCTGCACCTTGAAACACCTACGTTGCAGGAAGTATTCTTTACAAAACCTAAATCGATTCTCACAGGGAAACAATGTGCTAAATGCTGCCGCTTCTAACATAGATGGTTTTCATTGAGGGATAAATGTGCTTTTTCAACTCATCAGAAAAGGCCAATTTGGAGCAAAGGGTCTATCTCCACCTGGAAAACTATGATTTGCAGGATGAATTCCTTTGAAACACTAACTGAATTTTCAAAGGGAAGTAATGTGCTAGATGCTCCTTCTTCTATCATAGACGGTTTTTGGAGGAAACTGACCTGATCTCCACCTGGAAACACCTACGTTGCAGTAAGTACACCTTTCAAAAGCTAAATCGATTCTCATAGGGAAACAGTGTGCCATGGCCTCAGATTCTAAAACAGATGGTTTTATTTGAGGGATACACGTACTTATGGAACTCATCTGAAAAGGCCTATTGGGAGCAAACACAGCCTATCGCCACCCTGGAAACTATGGTTTGCAGGAAGTATAGTTTTCAAAGAGTCAGTGAATTCTCACAGGGAAACAATCTGCTGGAGGCTGCAGCTTCTAACATGGATGGTTTTCTGTGGAGAGATACATTTGTTTCTTCAAGTCAGCTGAATAGGGCCATATGCAGGAACATGAGCACTAATCCACCTTGAAAACTGTGATTTGCAGGAAGTATTCCTGGGAAAACTAACTCAATTCTCACAGAGAAATAATATGCTAGATGCTCCTGCTTCTAACCGAGATGATTTTCTTTTGAGAGATACAAGTGTTTCTTCAACTTAGCTGAACAGTTGAAGACTATGAGTCTTCAACTCATAGTTGAAGTTGGAAGACTATGAGCCTCTCCCATCTTCAAGACTCTGATTTGTAGAATGGATTCTTTCAAGAACTACCTCAGTTCTCATAAGGAAACAAGGTGCTAGATTCTCCTGCTTCAAGCACAGATGGTTGTCTTTGGAGAGATATATGTGTTTCTTCAACTCAGCTGAATAGCCCCATTTGAATCCATCAGAGCCTATCTCCACTATGAAAACTGTGATATGCGGGACATATTCTTTCAAAAACTAACTCAATTCCCAGGCAAAGAATGTGGTAGGTTTTCCTGATTCTAACACAGATGGTTTTCTTTCCAGAGATCTATGTGTTTCATTAAGAGAGCTGAATAGGCCAATTTGAACGAATAGCGCCTAACTTCCTGGCAAACTATGACTTGCAGGAAGAATTCCTTTAAAAAACTAAGTCAATTCTGAGAGGAATGCAATGTGCTAGATGTTCCTTTTTATAACACAAATGGTTATTTTTTGAGAGATACATGTGATTCTTCAACTCCTCTGAATAGGCCTATTTGGAGCAATATGAACCGTAATCCACCTAGGCAGCTATGAGTCGCAAAAACTAACTCAGTTCTCACAGGGAAACAATGTGCTAGACACTCCTGCTTCTAACACAGATGGTTGTCTTTCGAGAAAAACGTGTGTTTCTTCAACTGAGCTGAATAGGCCTATTTCAAGCAAAATGACCCTTTGCCCACCTTGAAAATGATGACTTGCAGGACGTATTCCTTTCAAAAACTAGTTCAATTCTCATACTGAAACAATGTGTAAAATGCTTCTGCTTCTATCAAAGGTGGTTTTCTTTATACAGATACATGGGTTTCTTCAACTTACCTGACTAGGCCTATTTGGAGCAAACAGAGCCTATCTCCACCTTGAAACACACAAGTTGCAGGAAGTATTCCTTTCAAAACCTATATCGATTCTCACAGGGGAACAATGTGAAAGAAATGGCAGCTACGAACAGAGATGATTTTCTTTGGAGAGATTTATGTGGTTCTTTAACTCAACTGAATAAGCCTATTTGGAGCAACATGAGCAGTACTCCACCTTGAACAATATGATTTGTAGAGTTTACCTTTGAAAAACCAACTCGGATCTCACAGGAAAACAATGTGCTTGATGTACCTACTTCAAACACACATGGGTTTCTTACGAGAGATACATGTGTTTCTTCAACCTAGCTGAACAGGCCTATTTGGAACAAAATGTACTCTTCCCCACCTTGAATACTATGATTTTCAGAATGTATTCTTTCACAAACTTACTCAAATCTCAGGCAAAAAATGTGCTATATGATCCTGCTTCTAACACAGTGGGTTTCCTTTCGAGAGATACATGTGTTTCCACAAGATAGCTGAATGGGCCTATTTGGAGCAAAAGAACCAATTCTCCTGTAAATCTATGATTTGCATGAAGTATTCCTTTCAAAAACTAACTAAATTCTCACAGGGATACATGTGCTGGATCCTGCAGCTTGTAAGGAACCTATGATTTGCAGGAAGTCTTCCTCTGATAAACGACTTCAATTCTCACAGGGAAACAATGTGCTAGATGCTCCTGCTTAAAACACAGATGGCTGTCTTTGGAGAGATACATGTTTTTCTTCAACTCAGCTGAATAGGCATATTTGGAACAAAGACAGCCTATCACCACCTTGAAAAATCCACTTTGCAGAATTTGTACCTTCCAAAAAATAAGTCTAGTCCTTCAGGGAAATAATGCGCTAGATGCTCCTGCTTCTAACACAGGTGGATTTCTTTGGAGTGGTACATGTATTTCTTCAACTCAGATGAATAGTCCCATATGGATCATACAGAAGCTTTCTCCACGTGGAAACACCCAAGTTGCAAAATTAGGCTTTTCAAATACTAACGCAATTTCGAGGGAAACAATGTACTAGATCCTCCTGCTTCTAAAATACATGGTTATCGTTATAGGGATACATGTGTTACTTCAACTTAGCTGAATACGCCTATTTGGATCAAAGAGACCCTATATGCACCTTGAAACACCTACATTGAAGAAAGATACCTGGTAGAACCTAAATAGATTCTCCAGGGGAAAAATGTGCTTAATGCCGCAGCTTCTAACATGGATGGTTTTCATGAAGGGAAAAATGTGCTTTTTCAGCTCATCTGCAAAGGCCTTTTGGAGCCAACAAATCTATCTCCACCTTGAAAACTATGCTTTGCAGGATGTTTTCCTTTCAAAAACTAACTGAATTTTGACAGGGAAATGATATGCTTGATGCTCCTTCTTCTATCATAGATGGTTTTCTTTCTAGAGATACATGTGTTTCTTAAACTTAGCTGAATAGGCCTTCCTGGAGCAAACAGAGACTATCTCCACCTTGAAAACTGATATACAGGAAGTATTCATTAAAAAAACTAACAGTTCTCACAGGGAAACAATGTGCCACATGCTGCATCTTCTATAACAGATGATTTTCTTTGGAGAGTTACATGTGTTTCTTCAACTCAGCTGAATAGCCCTACTTCGAGCAAACAAAGCCTAACACCTCCTTGAAACACCTAAGTTTCAAAACTATTCCCTACAAAAAAACTCAGTTCTCAAAGGTCATCAATGCACTAGATGCTCCTGATTCAAAATTAGATGGTTTTCTTTATAGAGATACATGTGTTTCTTCAACTCAGCGGAGTAGGCCTGTTTGGAGCGAAGAAAGCCTTTCTCCACCTTAGAAAGTATGATTTGCAGGAAGTATTTCTTTGAAAAAATAACTCAGTTCTAACAGGGAAACAATGATTTTGATGCTCATGCTCCTAACACACATGGTTTTCATTTGAGCAATATATGTATTTCTTCAACTTAGCTGAATGGGCCTAATTGGGGCAAACAGACCCTATCTCCACCTTGAAACATGTAAATTGCAGGGAGTATTCCATCAAAAACGAACTCAATTCTCACAGGGAAACAATGTTCTTCTAGATGCTCCTGCTTCTAACACAGATGATTGTCATTGGAGAGATACATGTGTTTCTTCAACTCAGCTGAATAGGCCTATTCGGAACAAAGAGAGATTATCACCACCTTGAAAAATCCACGTTGCAGGAAGTATTCCACTCAAAAATGAACTCAATTCTTTCAGGGAAACAATGTGCTAGATGCTGCTGCTTCTAACACAGATGGTTTACTTTAGAGATATATATATGTGTTTCTTCAACTTAGCTGAATATGCCTATTTTGAAAAACATTCACTTTTCCCCCCTGTGAAAACTATGATTTGCAGGACGTATTACTTGGGAAAACGAAAACAAGCCTCACAGGAATACAATGTGCTAGGTGCTGCAGCTTCTAACATAGAAGGTTTTCTTTGAAGAGATACATGTGTTTCTTAAACTCAGCTGAATAACCATATTCGGAGCTAACAGAGCCCACTGAAACTGAAACACCTAAGTTGCAGGAAGTATTCGTTTCAAAAATTAAGTATATCCTCACAGGGAAACAAAGTGTGAAATGCTTCTGCTTCTGAAACAGATGGTTTTGTTTTAAGAGATACATGTCTTTCTTCAACTCATCTGAATAGGCCTATTTGGAACAACATGAGTCGTAATCCACCTTGAAAACTGTGAAATGCAGCAAGTTTTCCTTTCAGAAACAAACTCAGTTCTCCTAAGAAAACAATGTGCCAGATGCTCCTGCTTCTAACACAGATGGTTTTCTTATGAGAGATACATGATTTTCTTCCACTTAGCTGAAGAGGCCTATTTGAACTAAATGAACTTCTCCCCACGTTGAATACTATGATTGGCAAGATGAATTCTTTCAAAAACTAACTCAATTCTCAGGCAAACAATGTGCTTAATGTTCCTACTTCTAGCACAGATGGTTTTCTTTTGAGAACTACATGTGTTTCTTCCACTTAGCTGAATAGGCCTATTTCAACCAAAATGAGCCTTTTCCGACCTAGAAAACTACGATTTGCAGGAGGTATTCGTTTCCAAAACTAGCTCAATTTTCACACAGAAAAAAATGTGCTAGATGCTCCTGTTTCTAAAGCAGATGGTTTTCTCTATACAGAGACATGTGTTTCTTCCACTTAGCTGACTCGGCCTATTTGGAGCAAACATAGCGCATCTCCACCTTTAACACCCAAGATCCAGGAAGTATTCACTTCAAAACCTAAATCGATCTCACACAGAAACAAACCTAGATATGGCAGCTTCGGACAGGATGACTTTCTTTGGAGAAATGTTGTGTATCTTCAACTCTGCTGAATATATCTCTTTTGAGCAACATGAGCTGCAATCCACCAGTAAACTATGATTTGCAAGAAGTTTTCCTTTGAAAAACTAACTCAGTTCTCACTGGAAAAGAGTGTGGTAGATGATCTTGCAGATCAACCATCGTCAGACAGAAGGTTGTCTTTTGAGTGGTACATGTGTTTCTTCAACTTAGGTGATTAGGCCTATTTGGAGCAAACAGAGCCCATCTCCACCTTGAAAACTATGATATGCAGGAAGTATTCATTTCAAAAACGAATGCAATTCTCACTGAAAACAATGTGCTAAGTACTGCCCCTCCATCACAGATGGGTTTTTTTGGTGAGATACATGTGTTTCTTCAACACAGCTGAAATGCCGTACTTGGAGAAAACAGAATCTAAATCCACCTTGAAATAACGAACTTTTAGGAAGTATTCCTTTCAAAAACTAAAATAGTTCTCAAGGAAACAATGCACTAGATGCTTCTGCTACTAACTTAGATGGTTTTCTTTATAGACATCCATGTGTTTCTTAAACTCAACTGAATAGGACTATTTGGAGCAAACAGAAGCTTTCTCCACCTTGAAAACTAAACTTTGCAGGAAGAATTCCTTTCAAACACTAAATAAATTCTCACAGGGAAAAAATCTGCTAGATGTTGCAGCTTCTACCATAGAGGGTTTTCTTCGGAGAGATACATGTGTTTCTTCAACTCAGTGGAGTAATCATATTTGGAGCAAACACAGTCCATCTCCACCTGAAACACGTAAGATGCAGGAAGTATTCCATTCCAAAACGAATTCAATTCTCACATGGGAACAATCAGTGAGATGCTCCTGCTTCTAACGAGGATGGTTTTCTTTGAGAGAATCATGTGTTTCTTCAACTTAGCTGAAAAGATCAATTTGAAGCAAAAAGAACTTATCTCCACCCTGAAATCTATGATTGGCAGGAAGTATTCCTTTCAAAACTAACTCAACTCTCTCAGGGAAACAACATGCCAAATGCTGCTGCTTCTTACATGGAAGGTTTTCTTTATAGAGGCACATATGTTTCTTCAACTTAGTTGAATAGGCCTATTTGCAGCACACACCACTATCTCCACCTAGAAACACCTAATTAGCAGGAAGTATTCCCTTCAAGACCTAAACCTATTCTCATAGGGAAACCAGGTGCTTGACACGGCAGCCTTGAACAGAGATGATTTTCTTGGGAGGGATGCATGTGTTTCTTCAATTCTGCTGAATAGTCCTGTGTGTAGCAACATTAGCCATAATCCACCTTGAAAAGTGTGATTTTCAAGAAGTATTCCTCTCATAAACTAACTCAGTTCTCCAAGGAGAAAATGTGCTAGATGCTCATGCTTCTAACAGAGATAGTTTTCTTTGGGAGATGCATGTGTTTGTTAAACTCAGCTAAATAGCCCTATTTGGATCAAACAGAGCCTATCTCCTCCTTGAAACACCTAAGTGGCAGAAATTATGTCTTTCAAAAACTAACTCAGTTTCTAGGGAAACAATATAATAGATTCTCCTGCTTATTACATACATGGTTTTCTCTATAGAGTTACATGTGTATCTTCAACTTAGCAGAAAAAGCCTATTTGGAGCAAACATACCCTATCTGCACCTTGAAACACCTACGTTGCAGGAAGTATTCTTTACAAAACCTAAATCGATTCTCACAGGGAAACAATGTGCTAAATGCTGCCGCTTCTAACATAGATGGTTTTCATTGAGGGATAAATGTGCTTTTTCAACTCATCAGAAAAGGCCAATTTGGAGCAAAGGGTCTATCTCCACCTGGAAAACTATGATTTGCAGGATGAATTCCTTTGAAACACTAACTGAATTTTCAAAGGGAAGTAATGTGCTAGATGCTCCTTCTTCTATCATAGACGGTTTTTGGAGGAAACTGACCTGATCTCCACCTGGAAACACCTACGTTGCAGTAAGTACACCTTTCAAAAGCTAAATCGATTCTCATAGGGAAACAGTGTGCCATGGCCTCAGATTCTAAAACAGATGGTTTTATTTGAGGGATACACGTACTTATGGAACTCATCTGAAAAGGCCTATTGGGAGCAAACACAGCCTATCGCCACCCTGGAAACTATGGTTTGCAGGAAGTATAGTTTTCAAAGAGTCAGTGAATTCTCACAGGGAAACAATCTGCTGGAGGCTGCAGCTTCTAACATGGATGGTTTTCTGTGGAGAGATACATTTGTTTCTTCAAGTCAGCTGAATAGGGCCATATGCAGGAACATGAGCACTAATCCACCTTGAAAACTGTGATTTGCAGGAAGTATTCCTGGGAAAACTAACTCAATTCTCACAGAGAAATAATATGCTAGATGCTCCTGCTTCTAACCGAGATGATTTTCTTTTGAGAGATACAAGTGTTTCTTCAACTTAGCTGAACAGTTGAAGACTATGAGTCTTCAACTCATAGTTGAAGTTGGAAGACTATGAGCCTCTCCCATCTTCAAGACTCTGATTTGTAGAATGGATTCTTTCAAGAACTACCTCAGTTCTCATAAGGAAACAAGGTGCTAGATTCTCCTGCTTCAAGCACAGATGGTTGTCTTTGGAGAGATATATGTGTTTCTTCAACTCAGCTGAATAGCCCCATTTGAATCCATCAGAGCCTATCTCCACTATGAAAACTGTGATATGCGGGACATATTCTTTCAAAAACTAACTCAATTCCCAGGCAAAGAATGTGGTAGGTTTTCCTGATTCTAACACAGATGGTTTTCTTTCCAGAGATCTATGTGTTTCATTAAGAGAGCTGAATAGGCCAATTTGAACGAATAGCGCCTAACTTCCTGGCAAACTATGACTTGCAGGAAGAATTCCTTTAAAAAACTAAGTCAATTCTGAGAGGAATGCAATGTGCTAGATGTTCCTTTTTATAACACAAATGGTTTTTTTTTGAGAGATACATGTGATTCTTCAACTCCTCTGAATAGGCCTATTTGGAGCAATATGAACCGTAATCCACCTAGGCAGCTATGAGTCGCAAAAACTAACTCAGTTCTCACAGGGAAACAATGTGCTAGACACTCCTGCTTCTAACACAGATGGTTGTCTTTCGAGAAAAACGTGTGTTTCTTCAACTGAGCTGAATAGGCCTATTTCAAGCAAAATGACCCTTTGCCCACCTTGAAAATGATGACTTGCAGGACGTATTCCTTTCAAAAACTAGTTCAATTCTCATACTGAAACAATGTGTAAAATGCTTCTGCTTCTATCAAAGGTGGTTTTCTTTATACAGATACATGGGTTTCTTCAACTTACCTGACTAGGCCTATTTGGAGCAAACAGAGCCAATCTCCACCTTGAAACACACAAGTTGCAGGAAGTATTCCTTTCAAAACCTATATCGATTCTCACAGGGAAACAATGTGAAAGAAATGGCAGCTACGAACAGAGATGATTTTCTTTGGAGAGATTTATGTGGTTCTTTAACTCAACTGAATAAGCCTATTTGGAGCAACATGAGCAGTACTCCACCTTGAACAATATGATTTGTAGAGTTTACCTTTGAAAAACCAACTCGGATCTCACAGGAAAACAATGTGCTTGATGTACCTACTTCAAACACACATGGGTTTCTTACGAGAGATACATGTGTTTCTTCAACCTAGCTGAACAGGCCTATTTGGAACAAAATGTACTCTTCCCCACCTTGAATACTATGATTTTCAGAATGTATTCTTTCACAAACTTACTCAAATCTCAGGCAAAAAATGTGCTATATGATCCTGCTTCTAACACAGTGGGTTTCCTTTCGAGAGATACATGTGTTTCCACAAGATAGCTGAATGGGCCTATTTGGAGCAAAAGAACCAATTCTCCTGTAAATCTATGATTTGCATGAAGTATTCCTTTCAAAAACTAACTAAATTCTCACAGGGATACATGTGCTGGATCCTGCAGCTTGTAAGGAACCTATGATTTGCAGGAAGTCTTCCTCTGATAAACGACTTCAATTCTCACAGGGAAACAATGTGCTAGATGCTCCTGCTTAAAACACAGATGGCTGTCTTTGGAGAGATACATGTTTTTCTTCAACTCAGCTGAATAGGCATATTTGGAACAAAGACAGCCTATCACCACCTTGAAAAATCCACTTTGCAGAATTTGTACCTTCCAAAAAATAAGTCTAGTCCTTCAGGGAAATAATGCGCTAGATGCTCCTGCTTCTAACACAGGTGGATTTCTTTGGAGTGGTACATGTATTTCTTCAACTCAGATGAATAGTCCCATATGGATCATACAGAAGCTTTCTCCACGTGGAAACACCCAAGTTGCAAAATTAGGCTTTTCAAATACTAACGCAATTTCGAGGGAAACAATGTACTAGATCCTCCTGCTTCTAAAATACATGGTTATCGTTATAGGGATACATGTGTTACTTCAACTTAGCTGAATACGCCTATTTGGATCAAAGAGACCCTATATGCACCTTGAAACACCTACATTGAAGAAAGATACCTGGTAGAACCTAAATAGATTCTCCAGGGGAAAAATGTGCTTAATGCCGCAGCTTCTAACATGGATGGTTTTCATGAAGGGAAAAATGTGCTTTTTCAGCTCATCTGCAAAGGCCTTTTGGAGCCAACAAATCTATCTCCACCTTGAAAACTATGCTTTGCAGGATGTTTTCCTTTCAAAAACTAACTGAATTTTGACAGGGAAATGATATGCTTGATGCTCCTTCTTCTATCATAGATGGTTTTCTTTCTAGAGATACATGTGTTTCTTAAACTTAGCTGAATAGGCCTTCCTGGAGCAAACAGAGACTATCTCCACCTTGAAAACTGATATACAGGAAGTATTCATTAAAAAAACTAACAGTTCTCACAGGGAAACAATGTGCCACATGCTGCATCTTCTATAACAGATGATTTTCTTTGGAGAGTTACATGTGTTTCTTCAACTCAGCTGAATAGCCCTACTTCGAGCAAACAAAGCCTAACACCTCCTTGAAACACCTAAGTTTCAAAACTATTCCCTACAAAAAAACTCAGTTCTCAAAGGTCATCAATGCACTAGATGCTCCTGATTCAAAATTAGATGGTTTTCTTTATAGAGATACATGTGTTTCTTCAACTCAGCGGAGTAGGCCTGTTTGGAGCGAAGAAAGCCTTTCTCCACCTTAGAAAGTATGATTTGCAGGAAGTATTTCTTTGAAAAAATAACTCAGTTCTAACAGGGAAACAATGATTTTGATGCTCATGCTCCTAACACACATGGTTTTCATTTGAGCAATATATGTATTTCTTCAACTTAGCTGAATGGGCCTAATTGGGGCAAACAGACCCTATCTCCACCTTGAAACATGTAAATTGCAGGGAGTATTCCATCAAAAACGAACTCAATTCTCACAGGGAAACAATGTTCTTCTAGATGCTCCTGCTTCTAACACAGATGATTGTCATTGGAGAGATACATGTGTTTCTTCAACTCAGCTGAATAGGCCTATTCGGAACAAAGAGAGATTATCACCACCTTGAAAAATCCACGTTGCAGGAAGTATTCCACTCAAAAATGAACTCAATTCTTTCAGGGAAACAATGTGCTAGATGCTGCTGCTTCTAACACAGATGGTTTACTTTAGAGATATATATATGTGTTTCTTCAACTTAGCTGAATATGCCTATTTTGAAAAACATTCGCTTTTCCCCCCTGTGAAAACTATGATTTGCAGGACGTATTACTTGGGAAAACGAAAACAAGCCTCACAGGAATACAATGTGCTAGGTGCTGCAGCTTCTAACATAGAAGGTTTTCTTTGAAGAGATACATGTGTTTCTTAAACTCAGCTGAATAACCATATTCGGACCTAACAGAGCCCACTGAAACTGAAACACCTAAGTTGCAGGAAGTATTCGTTTCAAAAATTAAGTATATCCTCACAGGGAAACAAAGTGTGAAATGCTTCTGCTTCTGAAACAGATGGTTTTGTTTTAAGAGATACATGTCTTTCTTCAACTCATCTGAATAGGCCTATTTGGAACAACATGAGTCGTAATCCACCTTGAAAACTGTGAAATGCAGCAAGTTTTCCTTTCAGAAACAAACTCAGTTCTCCTAAGAAAACAATGTGCCAGATGCTCCTGCTTCTAACACAGATGGTTTTCTTATGAGAGATACATGATTTTCTTCCACTTAGCTGAAGAGGCCTATTTGAACTAAATGAACTTCTCCCCACGTTGAATACTATGATTGGCAAGATGAATTCTTTCAAAAACTAACTCAATTCTCAGGCAAACAATGTGCTTAATGTTCCTACTTCTAGCACAGATGGTTTTCTTTTGAGAACTACATGTGTTTCTTCCACTTAGCTGAATAGGCCTATTTCAACCAAAATGAGCCTTTTCCGACCTAGAAAACTACGATTTGCAGGAGGTATTCGTTTCCAAAACTAGCTCAATTTTCACACAGAAAAAAATGTGCTAGATGCTCCTGTTTCTAAAGCAGATGGTTTTCTCTATACAGAGACATGTGTTTCTTCCACTTAGCTGACTTGGCCTATTTGGAGCAAACATAGCGCATCTCCACCTTTAACACCCAAGATCCAGGAAGTATTCACTTCAAAACCTAAATCGATCTCACACAGAAACAAACCTAGATATGGCAGCTTCGGACAGGATGACTTTCTTTGGAGAAATGTTGTGTATCTTCAACTCTGCTGAATATATCTCTTTTGAGCAACATGAGCTGCAATCCACCAGTAAACTATGATTTGCAAGAAGTTTTCCTTTGAAAAACTAACTCAGTTCTCACTGGAAAAGAGTGTGGTAGATGATCTTGCAGATCAACCATCGTCAGACAGAAGGTTGTCTTTTGAGTGGTACATGTGTTTCTTCAACTTAGGTGATTAGGCCTATTTGGAGCAAACAGAGCCCATCTCCACCTTGAAAACTATGATATGCAGGAAGTATTCATTTCAAAAACGAATGCAATTCTCACTGAAAACAATGTGCTAAGTACTGCCCCTCCATCACAGATGGGTTTTTTTGGTGAGATACATGTGTTTCTTCAACACAGCTGAAATGCCGTACTTGGAGAAAACAGAATCTAAATCCACCTTGAAATAACGAACTTTTAGGAAGTATTCCTTTCAAAAACTAAAATAGTTCTCAAGGAAACAATGCACTAGATGCTTCTGCTACTAACTTAGATGGTTTTCTTTATAGACATCCATGTGTTTCTTAAACTCAACTGAATAGGACTATTTGGAGCAAACAGAAGCTTTCTCCACCTTGAAAACTAAACTTTGCAGGAAGAATTCCTTTCAAACACTAAATAAATTCTCACAGGGAAAAAATCTGCTAGATGTTGCAGCTTCTACCATAGAGGGTTTTCTTCGGAGAGATACATGTGTTTCTTCAGCTCAGTGGAGTAATCATATTTGGAGCAAACACAGTCCATCTCCACCTGAAACACGTAAGATGCAGGAAGTATTCCATTCCAAAACGAATTCAATTCTCACATGGGAACAATCAGTGAGATGCTCCTGCTTCTAACGAGGATGGTTTTCTTTGAGAGAATCATGTGTTTCTTCAACTTAGCTGAAAAGATCAATTTGAAGCAAAAAGAACTTATCTCCACCCTGAAATCTATGATTGGCAGGAAGTATTCCTTTCAAAACTAACTCAACTCTCTCAGGGAAACAACATGCCAAATGCTGCTGCTTCTTACATGGAAGGTTTTCTTTATAGAGGCACATATGTTTCTTCAACTTAGTTGAATAGGCCTATTTGCAGCACACACCACTATCTCCACCTAGAAACACCTAATTAGCAGGAAGTATTCCCTTCAAGACCTAAACCTATTCTCATAGGGAAACCAGGTGCTTGACACGGCAGCCTTGAACAGAGATGATTTTCTTGGGAGGGATGCATGTGTTTCTTCAATTCTGCTGAACAGTCCTGTGTGTAGCAACATTAGCCATAATCCACCTTGAAAAGTGTGATTTTCAAGAAGTATTCCTCTCATAAACTAACTCAGTTCTCCAAGGAGAAAATGTGCTAGATGCTCATGCTTCTAACAGAGATAGTTTTCTTTGGGAGATGCATGTGTTTGTTAAACTCAGCTAAATAGCCCTATTTGGATCAAACAGAGCCTATCTCCTCCTTGAAACACCTAAGTGGCAGAAATTATGTCTTTCAAAAACTAACTCAGTTTCTAGGGAAACAATATAATAGATTCTCCTGCTTATTACATACATGGTTTTCTCTATAGAGTTACATGTGTATCTTCAACTTAGCAGAAAAAGCCTATTTGGAGCAAACATACCCTATCTGCACCTTGAAACACCTACGTTGCAGGAAGTATTCTTTACAAAACCTAAATCGATTCTCACAGGGAAACAATGTGCTAAATGCTGCCGCTTCTAACATAGATGGTTTTCATTGAGGGATAAATGTGCTTTTTCAACTCATCAGAAAAGGCCAATTTGGAGCAAAGGGTCTATCTCCACCTGGAAAACTATGATTTGCAGGATGAATTCCTTTGAAACACTAACTGAATTTTCAAAGGGAAGTAATGTGCTAGATGCTCCTTCTTCTATCATAGACGGTTTTTGGAGGAAACTGACCTGATCTCCACCTGGAAACACCTACGTTGCAGTAAGTACACCTTTCAAAAGCTAAATCGATTCTCATAGGGAAACAGTGTGCCATGGCCTCAGATTCTAAAACAGATGGTTTTATTTGAGGGATACACGTACTTATGGAACTCATCTGAAAAGGCCTATTGGGAGCAAACACAGCCTATCGCCACCCTGGAAACTATGGTTTGCAGGAAGTATAGTTTTCAAAGAGTCAGTGAATTCTCACAGGGAAACAATCTGCTGGAGGCTGCAGCTTCTAACATGGATGGTTTTCTGTGGAGAGATACATTTGTTTCTTCAAGTCAGCTGAATAGGGCCATATGCAGGAACATGAGCACTAATCCACCTTGAAAACTGTGATTTGCAGGAAGTATTCCTGGGAAAACTAACTCAATTCTCACAGAGAAATAATATGCTAGATGCTCCTGCTTCTAACCGAGATGATTTTCTTTTGAGAGATACAAGTGTTTCTTCAACTTAGCTGAACAGTTGAAGACTATGAGTCTTCAACTCATAGTTGAAGTTGGAAGACTATGAGCCTCTCCCATCTTCAAGACTCTGATTTGTAGAATGGATTCTTTCAAGAACTACCTCAGTTCTCATAAGGAAACAAGGTGCTAGATTCTCCTGCTTCAAGCACAGATGGTTGTCTTTGGAGAGATATATGTGTTTCTTCAACTCAGCTGAATAGCCCCATTTGAATCCATCAGAGCCTATCTCCACTATGAAAACTGTGATATGCGGGACATATTCTTTCAAAAACTAACTCAATTCCCAGGCAAAGAATGTGGTAGGTTTTCCTGATTCTAACACAGATGGTTTTCTTTCCAGAGATCTATGTGTTTCATTAAGAGAGCTGAATAGGCCAATTTGAACGAATAGCGCCTAACTTCCTGGCAAACTATGACTTGCAGGAAGAATTCCTTTAAAAAACTAAGTCAATTCTGAGAGGAATGCAATGTGCTAGATGTTCCTTTTTATAACACAAATGGTTATTTTTTGAGAGATACATGTGATTCTTCAACTCCTCTGAATAGGCCTATTTGGAGCAATATGAACCGTAATCCACCTAGGCAGCTATGAGTCGCAAAAACTAACTCAGTTCTCACAGGGAAACAATGTGCTAGACACTCCTGCTTCTAACACAGATGGTTGTCTTTCGAGAAAAACGTGTGTTTCTTCAACTGAGCTGAATAGGCCTATTTCAAGCAAAATGACCCTTTGCCCACCTTGAAAATGATGACTTGCAGGACGTATTCCTTTCAAAAACTAGTTCAATTCTCATACTGAAACAATGTGTAAAATGCTTCTGCTTCTATCAAAGGTGGTTTTCTTTATACAGATACATGGGTTTCTTCAACTTACCTGACTAGGCCTATTTGGAGCAAACAGAGCCTATCTCCACCTTGAAACACACAAGTTGCAGGAAGTATTCCTTTCAAAACCTATATCGATTCTCACAGGGAAACAATGTGAAAGAAATGGCAGCTACGAACAGAGATGATTTTCTTTGGAGAGATTTATGTGGTTCTTTAACTCAACTGAATAAGCCTATTTGGAGCAACATGAGCAGTACTCCACCTTGAACAATATGATTTGTAGAGTTTACCTTTGAAAAACCAACTTGGATCTCACAGGAAAACAATGTGCTTGATGTACCTACTTCAAACACACATGGGTTTCTTACGAGAGATACATGTGTTTCTTCAACCTAGCTGAACAGGCCTATTTGGAACAAAATGTACTCTTCCCCACCTTGAATACTATGATTTTCAGAATGTATTCTTTCACAAACTTACTCAAATCTCAGGCAAAAAATGTGCTATATGATCCTGCTTCTAACACAGTGGGTTTCCTTTCGAGAGATACATGTGTTTCCACAAGATAGCTGAATGGGCCTATTTGGAGCAAAAGAACCAATTCTCCTGTAAATCTATGATTTGCATGAAGTATTCCTTTCAAAAACTAACTAAATTCTCACAGGGATACATGTGCTGGATCCTGCAGCTTGTAAGGAACCTATGATTTGCAGGAAGTCTTCCTCTGATAAACGACTTCAATTCTCACAGGGAAACAATGTGCTAGATGCTCCTGCTTAAAACACAGATGGCTGTCTTTGGAGAGATACATGTTTTTCTTCAACTCAGCTGAATAGGCATATTTGGAACAAAGACAGCCTATCACCACCTTGAAAAATCCACTTTGCAGAATTTGTACCTTCCAAAAAATAAGTCTAGTCCTTCAGGGAAATAATGCGCTAGATGCTCCTGCTTCTAACACAGGTGGATTTCTTTGGAGTGGTACATGTATTTCTTCAACTCAGATGAATAGTCCCATATGGATCATACAGAAGCTTTCTCCACGTGGAAACACCCAAGTTGCAAAATTAGGCTTTTCAAATACTAACGCAATTTCGAGGGAAACAATGTACTAGATCCTCCTGCTTCTAAAATACATGGTTATCGTTATAGGGATACATGTGTTACTTCAACTTAGCTGAATACGCCTATTTGGATCAAAGAGACCCTATATGCACCTTGAAACACCTACATTGAAGAAAGATACCTGGTAGAACCTAAATAGATTCTCCAGGGGAAAAATGTGCTTAATGCCGCAGCTTCTAACATGGATGGTTTTCATGAAGGGAAAAATGTGCTTTTTCAGCTCATCTGCAAAGGCCTTTTGGAGCCAACAAATCTATCTCCACCTTGAAAACTATGCTTTGCAGGATGTTTTCCTTTCAAAAACTAACTGAATTTTGACAGGGAAATGATATGCTTGATGCTCCTTCTTCTATCATAGATGGTTTTCTTTCTAGAGATACATGTGTTTCTTAAACTTAGCTGAATAGGCCTTCCTGGAGCAAACAGAGACTATCTCCACCTTGAAAACTGATATACAGGAAGTATTCATTAAAAAAACTAACAGTTCTCACAGGGAAACAATGTGCCACATGCTGCATCTTCTATAACAGATGATTTTCTTTGGAGAGTTACATGTGTTTCTTCAACTCAGCTGAATAGCCCTACTTCGAGCAAACAAAGCCTAACACCTCCTTGAAACACCTAAGTTTCAAAACTATTCCCTACAAAAAAACTCAGTTCTCAAAGGTCATCAATGCACTAGATGCTCCTGATTCAAAATTAGATGGTTTTCTTTATAGAGATACATGTGTTTCTTCAACTCAGCGGAGTAGGCCTGTTTGGAGCGAAGAAAGCCTTTCTCCACCTTAGAAAGTATGATTTGCAGGAAGTATTTCTTTGAAAAAATAACTCAGTTCTAACAGGGAAACAATGATTTTGATGCTCATGCTCCTAACACACATGGTTTTCATTTGAGCAATATATGTATTTCTTCAACTTAGCTGAATGGGCCTAATTGGGGCAAACAGACCCTATCTCCACCTTGAAACATGTAAATTGCAGGGAGTATTCCATCAAAAACGAACTCAATTCTCACAGGGAAACAATGTTCTTCTAGATGCTCCTGCTTCTAACACAGATGATTGTCATTGGAGAGATACATGTGTTTCTTCAACTCAGCTGAATAGGCCTATTCGGAACAAAGAGAGATTATCACCACCTTGAAAAATCCACGTTGCAGGAAGTATTCCACTCAAAAATGAACTCAATTCTTTCAGGGAAACAATGTGCTAGATGCTGCTGCTTCTAACACAGATGGTTTACTTTAGAGATATATATATGTGTTTCTTCAACTTAGCTGAATATGCCTATTTTGAAAAACATTCGCTTTTCCCCCCTGTGAAAACTATGATTTGCAGGACGTATTACTTGGGAAAACGAAAACAAGCCTCACAGGAATACAATGTGCTAGGTGCTGCAGCTTCTAACATAGAAGGTTTTCTTTGAAGAGATACATGTGTTTCTTAAACTCAGCTGAATAACCATATTCGGAGCTAACAGAGCCCACTGAAACTGAAACCCCTAAGTTGCAGGAAGTATTCGTTTCAAAAATTAAGTATATCCTCACAGGGAAACAAAGTGTGAAATGCTTCTGCTTCTGAAACAGATGGTTTTGTTTTAAGAGATACATGTCTTTCTTCAACTCATCTGAATAGGCCTATTTGGAACAACATGAGTCGTAATCCACCTTGAAAACTGTGAAATGCAGCAAGTTTTCCTTTCAGAAACAAACTCAGTTCTCCTAAGAAAACAATGTGCCAGATGCTCCTGCTTCTAACACAGATGGTTTTCTTATGAGAGATACATGATTTTCTTCCACTTAGCTGAAGAGGCCTATTTGAACTAAATGAACTTCTCCCCACGTGGAATACTATGATTGGCAAGATGAATTCTTTCAAAAACTAACTCAATTCTCAGGCAAACAATGTGCTTAATGTTCCTACTTCTAGCACAGATGGTTTTCTTTTGAGAACTACATGTGTTTCTTCCACTTAGCTGAATAGGCCTATTTCAACCAAAATGAGCCTTTTCCGACCTAGAAAACTACGATTTGCAGGAGGTATTCGTTTCCAAAACTAGCTCAATTTTCACACAGAAAAAAATGCGCTAGATGCTCCTGTTTCTAAAGCAGATGGTTTTCTCTATACAGAGACATGTGTTTCTTCCACTTAGCTGACTCGGCCTATTTGGAGCAAACATAGCGCATCTCCACCTTTAACACCCAAGATCCAGGAAGTATTCACTTCAAAACCTAAATCGATCTCACACAGAAACAAACCTAGATATGGCAGCTTCGGACAGGATGACTTTCTTTGGAGAAATGTTGTGTTTCTTCAACTCTGCTGAATATATCTCTTTTGAGCAACATGAGCTGCAATCCACCAGTAAACTATGATTTGCAAGAAGTTTTCCTTTGAAAAACTAACTCAGTTCTCACTGGAAAAGAGTGTGGTAGATGATCTTGCAGATCAACCATCGTCAGACAGAAGGTTGTCTTTTGAGTGGTACATGTGTTTCTTCAACTTAGGTGATTAGGCCTATTTGGAGCAAACAGAGCCCATCTCCACCTTGAAAACTATGATATGCAGGAAGTATTCATTTCAAAAACGAATGCAATTCTCACTGAAAACAATGTGCTAAGTACTGCCCCTCCATCACAGATGGGTTTTTTTGGTGAGATACATGTGTTTCTTCAACACAGCTGAAATGCCGTACTTGGAGAAAACAGAATCTAAATCCACCTTGAAATAACGAACTTTTAGGAAGTATTCCTTTCAAAAACTAAAATAGTTCTCAAGGAAACAATGCACTAGATGCTTCTGCTACTAACTTAGATGGTTTTCTTTATAGACATCCATGTGTTTCTTAAACTCAACTGAATAGGACTATTTGGAGCAAACAGAAGCTTTCTCCACCTTGAAAACTAAACTTTGCAGGAAGAATTCCTTTCAAACACTAAATAAATTCTCACAGGGAAAAAATCTGCTAGATGTTGCAGCTTCTACCATAGAGGGTTTTCTTCGGAGAGATACATGTGTTTCTTCAGCTCAGTGGAGTAATCATATTTGGAGCAAACACAGTCCATCTCCACCTGAAACACGTAAGATGCAGGAAGTATTCCATTCCAAAACGAATTCAATTCTCACATGGGAACAATCAGTGAGATGCTCCTGCTTCTAACGAGGATGGTTTTCTTTGAGAGAATCATGTGTTTCTTCAACTTAGCTGAAAAGATCAATTTGAAGCAAAAAGAACTTATCTCCACCCTGAAATCTATGATTGGCAGGAAGTATTCCTTTCAAAACTAACTCAACTCTCTCAGGGAAACAACATGCCAAATGCTGCTGCTTCTTACATGGAAGGTTTTCTTTATAGAGGCACATATGTTTCTTCAACTTAGTTGAATAGGCCTATTTGCAGCACACACCACTATCTCCACCTAGAAACACCTAATTAGCAGGAAGTATTCCCTTCAAGACCTAAACCTATTCTCATAGGGAAACCAGGTGCTTGACACGGCAGCCTTGAACAGAGATGATTTTCTTGGGAGGGATGCATGTGTTTCTTCAATTCTGCTGAACAGTCCTGTGTGTAGCAACATTAGCCATAATCCACCTTGAAAAGTGTGATTTTCAAGAAGTATTCCTCTCATAAACTAACTCAGTTCTCCAAGGAGAAAATGTGCTAGATGCTCATGCTTCTAACAGAGATAGTTTTCTTTGGGAGATGCATGTGTTTGTTAAACTCAGCTAAATAGCCCTATTTGGATCAAACAGAGCCTATCTCCTCCTTGAAACACCTAAGTGGCAGAAATTATGTCTTTCAAAAACTAACTCAGTTTCTAGGGAAACAATATAATAGATTCTCCTGCTTATTACATACATGGTTTTCTCTATAGAGTTACATGTGTATCTTCAACTTAGCAGAAAAAGCCTATTTGGAGCAAACATACCCTATCTGCACCTTGAAACACCTACGTTGCAGGAAGTATTCTTTACAAAACCTAAATCGATTCTCACAGGGAAACAATGTGCTAAATGCTGCCGCTTCTAACATAGATGGTTTTCATTGAGGGATAAATGTGCTTTTTCAACTCATCAGAAAAGGCCAATTTGGAGCAAAGGGTCTATCTCCACCTGGAAAACTATGATTTGCAGGATGAATTCCTTTGAAACACTAACTGAATTTTCAAAGGGAAGTAATGTGCTAGATGCTCCTTCTTCTATCATAGACGGTTTTTGGAGGAAACTGACCTGATCTCCACCTGGAAACACCTACGTTGCAGTAAGTACACCTTTCAAAAGCTAAATCGATTCTCATAGGGAAACAGTGTGCCATGGCCTCAGATTCTAAAACAGATGGTTTTATTTGAGGGATACACGTACTTATGGAACTCATCTGAAAAGGCCTATTGGGAGCAAACACAGCCTATCGCCACCCTGGAAACTATGGTTTGCAGGAAGTATAGTTTTCAAAGAGTCAGTGAATTCTCACAGGGAAACAATCTGCTGGAGGCTGCAGCTTCTAACATGGATGGTTTTCTGTGGAGAGATACATTTGTTTCTTCAAGTCAGCTGAATAGGGCCATATGCAGGAACATGAGCACTAATCCACTTTGAAAACTGTGATTTGCAGGAAGTATTCCTGGGAAAACTAACTCAATTCTCACAGAGAAATAATATGCTAGATGCTCCTGCTTCTAACCGAGATGATTTTCTTTTGAGAGATACAAGTGTTTCTTCAACTTAGCTGAACAGTTGAAGACTATGAGTCTTCAACTCATAGTTGAAGTTGGAAGACTATGAGCCTCTCCCATCTTCAAGACTCTGATTTGTAGAATGGATTCTTTCAAGAACTACCTCAGTTCTCATAAGGAAACAAGGTGCTAGATTCTCCTGCTTCAAGCACAGATGGTTGTCTTTGGAGAGATATATGTGTTTCTTCAACTCAGCTGAATAGCCCCATTTGAATCCATCAGAGCCTATCTCCACTATGAAAACTGTGATATGCGGGACATATTCTTTCAAAAACTAACTCAATTCCCAGGCAAAGAATGTGGTAGGTTTTCCTGATTCTAACACAGATGGTTTTCTTTCCAGAGATCTATGTGTTTCATTAAGAGAGCTGAATAGGCCAATTTGAACGAATAGCGCCTAACTTCCTGGCAAACTATGACTTGCAGGAAGAATTCCTTTAAAAAACTAAGTCAATTCTGAGAGGAATGCAATGTGCTAGATGTTCCTTTTTATAACACAAATGGTTATTTTTTGAGAGATACATTTGATTCTTCAACTCCTCTGAATAGGCCTATTTGGAGCAATATGAACCGTAATCCACCTAGGCAGCTATGAGTCGCAAAAACTAACTCAGTTCTCACAGGGAAACAATGTGCTAGACACTCCTGCTTCTAACACAGATGGTTGTCTTTCGAGAAAAACGTGTGTTTCTTCAACTGAGCTGAATAGGCCTATTTCAAGCAAAATGACCCTTTGCCCACCTTGAAAATGATGACTTGCAGGACGTATTCCTTTCAAAAACTAGTTCAATTCTCATACTGAAACAATGTGTAAAATGCTTCTGCTTCTATCAAAGGTGGTTTTCTTTATACAGATACATGGGTTTCTTCAACTTACCTGACTAGGCCTATTTGGAGCAAACAGAGCCTATCTCCACCTTGAAACACACAAGTTGCAGGAAGTATTCCTTTCAAAACCTATATCGATTCTCACAGGGAAACAATGTGAAAGAAATGGCAGCTACGAACAGAGATGATTTTCTTTGGAGAGATTTATGTGGTTCTTTAACTCAACTGAATAAGCCTATTTGGAGCAACATGAGCAGTACTCCACCTTGAACAATATGATTTGTAGAGTTTACCTTTGAAAAACCAACTCGGATCTCACAGGAAAACAATGTGCTTGATGTACCTACTTCAAACACACATGGGTTTCTTACGAGAGATACATGTGTTTCTTCAACCTAGCTGAACAGGCCTATTTGGAACAAAATGTACTCTTCCCCACCTTGAATACTATGATTTTCAGAATGTATTCTTTCACAAACTTACTCAAATCTCAGGCAAAAAATGTGCTATATGATCCTGCTTCTAACACAGTGGGTTTCCTTTCGAGAGATACATGTGTTTCCACAAGATAGCTGAATGGGCCTATTTGGAGCAAAAGAACCAATTCTCCTGTAAATCTATGATTTGCATGAAGTATTCCTTTCAAAAACTAACTAAATTCTCACAGGGATACATGTGCTGGATCCTGCAGCTTGTAAGGAACCTATGATTTGCAGGAAGTCTTCCTCTGATAAACGACTTCAATTCTCACAGGGAAACAATGTGCTAGATGCTCCTGCTTAAAACACAGATGGCTGTCTTTGGAGAGATACATGTTTTTCTTCAACTCAGCTGAATAGGCATATTTGGAACAAAGACAGCCTATCACCACCTTGAAAAATCCACTTTGCAGAATTTGTACCTTCCAAAAAATAAGTCTAGTCCTTCAGGGAAATAATGCGCTAGATGCTCCTGCTTCTAACACAGGTGGATTTCTTTGGAGTGGTACATGTATTTCTTCAACTCAGATGAATAGTCCCATATGGATCATACAGAAGCTTTCTCCACGTGGAAACACCCAAGTTGCAAAATTAGGCTTTTCAAATACTAACGCAATTTCGAGGGAAACAATGTACTAGATCCTCCTGCTTCTAAAATACATGGTTATCGTTATAGGGATACATGTGTTACTTCAACTTAGCTGAATACGCCTATTTGGATCAAAGAGACCCTATATGCACCTTGAAACACCTACATTGAAGAAAGATACCTGGTAGAACCTAAATAGATTCTCCAGGGGAAAAATGTGCTTAATGCCGCAGCTTCTAACATGGATGGTTTTCATGAAGGGAAAAATGTGCTTTTTCAGCTCATCTGCAAAGGCCTTTTGGAGCCAACAAATCTATCTCCACCTTGAAAACTATGCTTTGCAGGATGTTTTCCTTTCAAAAACTAACTGAATTTTGACAGGGAAATGATATGCTTGATGCTCCTTCTTCTATCATAGATGGTTTTCTTTCTAGAGATACATGTGTTTCTTAAACTTAGCTGAATAGGCCTTCCTGGAGCAAACAGAGACTATCTCCACCTTGAAAACTGATATACAGGAAGTATTCATTAAAAAAACTAACAGTTCTCACAGGGAAACAATGTGCCACATGCTGCATCTTCTATAACAGATGATTTTCTTTGGAGAGTTACATGTGTTTCTTCAACTCAGCTGAATAGCCCTACTTCGAGCAAACAAAGCCTAACACCTCCTTGAAACACCTAAGTTTCAAAACTATTCCCTACAAAAAAACTCAGTTCTCAAAGGTCATCAATGCACTAGATGCTCCTGATTCAAAATTAGATGGTTTTCTTTATAGAGATACATGTGTTTCTTCAACTCAGCGGAGTAGGCCTGTTTGGAGCGAAGAAAGCCTTTCTCCACCTTAGAAAGTATGATTTGCAGGAAGTATTTCTTTGAAAAAATAACTCAGTTCTAACAGGGAAACAATGATTTTGATGCTCATGCTCCTAACACACATGGTTTTCATTTGAGCAATATATGTATTTCTTCAACTTAGCTGAATGGGCCTAATTGGGGCAAACAGACCCTATCTCCACCTTGAAACATGTAAATTGCAGGGAGTATTCCATCAAAAACGAACTCAATTCTCACAGGGAAACAATGTTCTTCTAGATGCTCCTGCTTCTAACACAGATGATTGTCATTGGAGAGATACATGTGTTTCTTCAACTCAGCTGAATAGGCCTATTCGGAACAAAGAGAGATTATCACCACCTTGAAAAATCCACGTTGCAGGAAGTATTCCACTCAAAAATGAACTCAATTCTTTCAGGGAAACAATGTGCTAGATGCTGCTGCTTCTAACACAGATGGTTTACTTTAGAGATATATATATGTGTTTCTTCAACTTAGCTGAATATGCCTATTTTGAAAAACATTCGCTTTTCCCCCCTGTGAAAACTATGATTTGCAGGACGTATTACTTGGGAAAACGAAAACAAGCCTCACAGGAATACAATGTGCTAGGTGCTGCAGCTTCTAACATAGAAGGTTTTCTTTGAAGAGATACATGTGTTTCTTAAACTCAGCTGAATAACCATATTCGGAGCTAACAGAGCCCACTGAAACTGAAACCCCTAAGTTGCAGGAAGTATTCGTTTCAAAAATTAAGTATATCCTCACAGGGAAACAAAGTGTGAAATGCTTCTGCTTCTGAAACAGATGGTTTTGTTTTAAGAGATACATGTCTTTCTTCAACTCATCTGAATAGGCCTATTTGGAACAACATGAGTCGTAATCCACCTTGAAAACTGTGAAATGCAGCAAGTTTTCCTTTCAGAAACAAACTCAGTTCTCCTAAGAAAACAATGTGCCAGATGCTCCTGCTTCTAACACAGATGGTTTTCTTATGAGAGATACATGATTTTCTTCCACTTAGCTCAAGAGGCCTATTTGAACTAAATGAACTTCTCCCCACGTTGAATACTATGATTGGCAAGATGAATTCTTTCAAAAACTAACTCAATTCTCAGGCAAACAATGTGCTTAATGTTCCTACTTCTAGCACAGATGGTTTTCTTTTGAGAACTACATGTGTTTCTTCCACTTAGCTGAATAGGCCTATTTCAACCAAAATGAGCCTTTTCCGACCTAGAAAACTACGATTTGCAGGAGGTATTCGTTTCCAAAACTAGCTCAATTTTCACACAGAAAAAAATGTGCTAGATGCTCCTGTTTCTAAAGCAGATGGTTTTCTCTATACAGAGACATGTGTTTCTTCCACTTAGCTGACTCGGCCTATTTGGAGCAAACATAGCGCATCTCCACCTTTAACACCCAAGATCCAGGAAGTATTCACTTCAAAACCTAAATCGATCTCACACAGAAACAAACCTAGATATGGCAGCTTCGGACAGGATGACTTTCTTTGGAGAAATGTTGTGTATCTTCAACTCTGCTGAATATATCTCTTTTGAGCAACATGAGCTGCAATCCACCAGTAAACTATGATTTGCAAGAAGTTTTCCTTTGAAAAACTAACTCAGTTCTCACTGGAAAAGAGTGTGGTAGATGATCTTGCAGATCAACCATCGTCAGACAGAAGGTTGTCTTTTGAGTGGTACATGTGTTTCTTCAACTTAGGTGATTAGGCCTATTTGGAGCAAACAGAGCCCATCTCCACCTTGAAAACTATGATATGCAGGAAGTATTCATTTCAAAAACGAATGCAATTCTCACTGAAAACAATGTGCTAAGTACTGCCCCTCCATCACAGATGGGTTTTTTTGGTGAGATACATGTGTTTCTTCAACACAGCTGAAATGCCGTACTTGGAGAAAACAGAATCTAAATCCACCTTGAAATAACGAACTTTTAGGAAGTATTCCTTTCAAAAACTAAAATAGTTCTCAAGGAAACAATGCACTAGATGCTTCTGCTACTAACTTAGATGGTTTTCTTTATAGACATCCATGTGTTTCTTAAACTCAACTGAATAGGACTATTTGGAGCAAACAGAAGCTTTCTCCACCTTGAAAACTAAACTTTGCAGGAAGAATTCCTTTCAAACACTAAATAAATTCTCACAGGGAAAAAATCTGCTAGATGTTGCAGCTTCTACCATAGAGGGTTTTCTTCGGAGAGATACATGTGTTTCTTCAGCTCAGTGGAGTAATCATATTTGGAGCAAACACAGTCCATCTCCACCTGAAACACGTAAGATGCAGGAAGTATTCCATTCCAAAACGAATTCAATTCTCACATGGGAACAATCAGTGAGATGCTCCTGCTTCTAACGAGGATGGTTTTCTTTGAGAGAATCATGTGTTTCTTCAACTTAGCTGAAAAGATCAATTTGAAGCAAAAAGAACTTATCTCCACCCTGAAATCTATGATTGGCAGGAAGTATTCCTTTCAAAACTAACTCAACTCTCTCAGGGAAACAACATGCCAAATGCTGCTGCTTCTTACATGGAAGGTTTTCTTTATAGAGGCACATATGTTTCTTCAACTTAGTTGAATAGGCCTATTTGCAGCACACACCACTATCTCCACCTAGAAACACCTAATTAGCAGGAAGTATTCCCTTCAAGACCTAAACCTATTCTCATAGGGAAACCAGGTGCTTGACACGGCAGCCTTGAACAGAGATGATTTTCTTGGGAGGGATGCATGTGTTTCTTCAATTCTGCTGAATAGTCCTGTGTGTAGCAACATTAGCCATAATCCACCTTGAAAAGTGTGATTTTCAAGAAGTATTCCTCTCATAAACTAACTCAGTTCTCCAAGGAGAAAATGTGCTAGATGCTCATGCTTCTAACAGAGATAGTTTTCTTTGGGAGATGCATGTGTTTGTTAAACTCAGCTAAATAGCCCTATTTGGATCAAACAGAGCCTATCTCCTCCTTGAAACACCTAAGTGGCAGAAATTATGTCTTTCAAAAACTAACTCAGTTTCTAGGGAAACAATATAATAGATTCTCCTGCTTATTACATACATGGTTTTCTCTATAGAGTTACATGTGTATCTTCAACTTAGCAGAAAAAGCCTATTTGGAGCAAACATACCCTATCTGCACCTTGAAACACCTACGTTGCAGGAAGTATTCTTTACAAAACCTAAATCGATTCTCACAGGGAAACAATGTGCTAAATGCTGCCGCTTCTAACATAGATGGTTTTCATTGAGGGATAAATGTGCTTTTTCAACTCATCAGAAAAGGCCAATTTGGAGCAAAGGGTCTATCTCCACCTGGAAAACTATGATTTGCAGGATGAATTCCTTTGAAACACTAACTGAATTTTCAAAGGGAAGTAATGTGCTAGATGCTCCTTCTTCTATCATAGACGGTTTTTGGAGGAAACTGACCTGATCTCCACCTGGAAACACCTACGTTGCAGTAAGTACACCTTTCAAAAGCTAAATCGATTCTCATAGGGAAACAGTGTGCCATGGCCTCAGATTCTAAAACAGATGGTTTTATTTGAGGGATACACGTACTTATGGAACTCATCTGAAAAGGCCTATTGGGAGCAAACACAGCCTATCGCCACCCTGGAAACTATGGTTTGCAGGAAGTATAGTTTTCAAAGAGTCAGTGAATTCTCACAGGGAAACAATCTGCTGGAGGCTGCAGCTTCTAACATGGATGGTTTTCTGTGGAGAGATACATTTGTTTCTTCAAGTCAGCTGAATAGGGCCATATGCAGGAACATGAGCACTAATCCACCTTGAAAACTGTGATTTGCAGGAAGTATTCCTGGGAAAACTAACTCAATTCTCACAGAGAAATAATATGCTAGATGCTCCTGCTTCTAACCGAGATGATTTTCTTTTGAGAGATACAAGTGTTTCTTCAACTTAGCTGAACAGTTGAAGACTATGAGTCTTCAACTCATAGTTGAAGTTGGAAGACTATGAGCCTCTCCCATCTTCAAGACTCTGATTTGTAGAATGGATTCTTTCAAGAACTACCTCAGTTCTCATAAGGAAACAAGGTGCTAGATTCTCCTGCTTCAAGCACAGATGGTTGTCTTTGGAGAGATATATGTGTTTCTTCAACTCAGCTGAATAGCCCCATTTGAATCCATCAGAGCCTATCTCCACTATGAAAACTGTGATATGCGGGACATATTCTTTCAAAAACTAACTCAATTCCCAGGCAAAGAATGTGGTAGGTTTTCCTGATTCTAACACAGATGGTTTTCTTTCCAGAGATCTATGTGTTTCATTAAGAGAGCTGAATAGGCCAATTTGAACGAATAGCGCCTAACTTCCTGGCAAACTATGACTTGCAGGAAGAATTCCTTTAAAAAACTAAGTCAATTCTGAGAGGAATGCAATGTGCTAGATGTTCCTTTTTATAACACAAATGGTTTTTTTTTGAGAGATACATGTGATTCTTCAACTCCTCTGAATAGGCCTATTTGGAGCAATATGAACCGTAATCCACCTAGGCAGCTATGAGTCGCAAAAACTAACTCAGTTCTCACAGGGAAACAATGTGCTAGACACTCCTGCTTCTAACACAGATGGTTGTCTTTCGAGAAAAACGTGTGTTTCTTCAACTGAGCTGAATAGGCCTATTTCAAGCAAAATGACCCTTTGCCCACCTTGAAAATGATGACTTGCAGGACGTATTCCTTTCAAAAACTAGTTCAATTCTCATACTGAAACAATGTGTAAAATGCTTCTGCTTCTATCAAAGGTGGTTTTCTTTATACAGATACATGGGTTTCTTCAACTTACCTGACTAGGCCTATTTGGAGCAAACAGAGCCTATCTCCACCTTGAAACACACAAGTTGCAGGAAGTATTCCTTTCAAAACCTATATCGATTCTCACAGGGAAACAATGAGAAAGAAATGGCAGCTACGAACAGAGATGATTTTCTTTGGAGAGATTTATGTGGTTCTTTAACTCAACTGAATAAGCCTATTTGGAGCAACATGAGCAGTACTCCACCTTGAACAATATGATTTGTAGAGTTTACCTTTGAAAAACCAACTCGGATCTCACAGGAAAACAATGTGCTTGATGTACCTACTTCAAACACACATGGGTTTCTTACGAGAGATACATGTGTTTCTTCAACCTAGCTGAACAGGCCTATTTGGAACAAAATGTACTCTTCCCCACCTTGAATACTATGATTTTCAGAATGTATTCTTTCACAAACTTACTCAAATCTCAGGCAAAAAATGTGCTATATGATCCTGCTTCTAACACAGTGGGTTTCCTTTCGAGAGATACATGTGTTTCCACAAGATAGCTGAATGGGCCTATTTGGAGCAAAAGAACCAATTCTCCTGTAAATCTATGATTTGCATGAAGTATTCCTTTCAAAAACTAACTAAATTCTCACAGGGATACATGTGCTGGATCCTGCAGCTTGTAAGGAACCTATGATTTGCAGGAAGTCTTCCTCTGATAAACGACTTCAATTCTCACAGGGAAACAATGTGCTAGATGCTCCTGCTTAAAACACAGATGGCTGTCTTTGGAGAGATACATGTTTTTCTTCAACTCAGCTGAATAGGCATATTTGGAACAAAGACAGCCTATCACCACCTTGAAAAATCCACTTTGCAGAATTTGTACCTTCCAAAAAATAAGTCTAGTCCTTCAGGGAAATAATGCGCTAGATGCTCCTGCTTCTAACACAGGTGGATTTCTTTGGAGTGGTACATGTATTTCTTCAACTCAGATGAATAGTCCCATATGGATCATACAGAAGCTTTCTCCACGTGGAAACACCCAAGTTGCAAAATTAGGCTTTTCAAATACTAACGCAATTTCGAGGGAAACAATGTACTAGATCCTCCTGCTTCTAAAATACATGGTTATCGTTATAGGGATACATGTGTTACTTCAACTTAGCTGAATACGCCTATTTGGATCAAAGAGACCCTATATGCACCTTGAAACACCTACATTGAAGAAAGATACCTGGTAGAACCTAAATAGATTCTCCAGGGGAAAAATGTGCTTAATGCCGCAGCTTCTAACATGGATGGTTTTCATGAAGGGAAAAATGTGCTTTTTCAGCTCATCTGCAAAGGCCTTTTGGAGCCAACAAATCTATCTCCACCTTGAAAACTATGCTTTGCAGGATGTTTTCCTTTCAAAAACTAACTGAATTTTGACAGGGAAATGATATGCTTGATGCTCCTTCTTCTATCATAGATGGTTTTCTTTCTAGAGATACATGTGTTTCTTAAACTTAGCTGAATAGGCCTTCCTGGAGCAAACAGAGACTATCTCCACCTTGAAAACTGATATACAGGAAGTATTCATTAAAAAAACTAACAGTTCTCACAGGGAAACAATGTGCCACATGCTGCATCTTCTATAACAGATGATTTTCTTTGGAGAGTTACATGTGTTTCTTCAACTCAGCTGAATAGCCCTACTTCGAGCAAACAAAGCCTAACACCTCCTTGAAACACCTAAGTTTCAAAACTATTCCCTACAAAAAAACTCAGTTCTCAAAGGTCATCAATGCACTAGATGCTCCTGATTCAAAATTAGATGGTTTTCTTTATAGAGATACATGTGTTTCTTCAACTCAGCGGAGTAGGCCTGTTTGGAGCGAAGAAAGCCTTTCTCCACCTTAGAAAGTATGATTTGCAGGAAGTATTTCTTTGAAAAAATAACTCAGTTCTAACAGGGAAACAATGATTTTGATGCTCATGCTCCTAACACACATGGTTTTCATTTGAGCAATATATGTATTTCTTCAACTTAGCTGAATGGGCCTAATTGGGGCAAACAGACCCTATCTCCACCTTGAAACATGTAAATTGCAGGGAGTATTCCATCAAAAACGAACTCAATTCTCACAGGGAAACAATGTTCTTCTAGATGCTCCTGCTTCTAACACAGATGATTGTCATTGGAGAGATACATGTGTTTCTTCAACTCAGCTGAATAGGCCTATTCGGAACAAAGAGAGATTATCACCACCTTGAAAAATCCACGTTGCAGGAAGTATTCCACTCAAAAATGAACTCAATTCTTTCAGGGAAACAATGTGCTAGATGCTGCTGCTTCTAACACAGATGGTTTACTTTAGAGATATATATATGTGTTTCTTCAACTTAGCTGAATATGCCTATTTTGAAAAACATTCGCTTTTCCCCCCTGTGAAAACTATGATTTGCAGGACGTATTACTTGGGAAAACGAAAACAAGCCTCACAGGAATACAATGTGCTAGGTGCTGCAGCTTCTAACATAGAAGGTTTTCTTTGAAGAGATACATGTGTTTCTTAAACTCAGCTGAATAACCATATTCGGAGCTAACAGAGCCCACTGAAACTGAAACACCTAAGTTGCAGGAAGTATTCGTTTCAAAAATTAAGTATATCCTCACAGGGAAACAAAGTGTGAAATGCTTCTGCTTCTGAAACAGATGGTTTTGTTTTAAGAGATACATGTCTTTCTTCAACTCATCTGAATAGGCCTATTTGGAACAACATGAGTCGTAATCCACCTTGAAAACTGTGAAATGCAGCAAGTTTTCCTTTCAGAAACAAACTCAGTTCTCCTAAGAAAACAATGTGCCAGATGCTCCTGCTTCTAACACAGATGGTTTTCTTATGAGAGATACATGATTTTCTTCCACTTAGCTGAAGAGGCCTATTTGAACTAAATGAACTTCTCCCCACGTTGAATACTATGATTGGCAAGATGAATTCTTTCAAAAACTAACTCAATTCTCAGGCAAACAATGTGCTTAATGTTCCTACTTCTAGCACAGATGGTTTTCTTTTGAGAACTACATGTGTTTCTTCCACTTAGCTGAATAGGCCTATTTCAACCAAAATGAGCCTTTTCCGACCTAGAAAACTACGATTTGCAGGAGGTATTCGTTTCCAAAACTAGCTCAATTTTCACACAGAAAAAAATGTGCTAGATGCTCCTGTTTCTAAAGCAGATGGTTTTCTCTATACAGAGACATGTGTTTCTTCCACTTAGCTGACTCGGCCTATTTGGAGCAAACATAGCGCATCTCCACCTTTAACACCCAAGATCCAGGAAGTATTCACTTCAAAACCTAAATCGATCTCACACAGAAACAAACCTAGATATGGCAGCTTCGGACAGGATGACTTTCTTTGGAGAAATGTTGTGTTTCTTCAACTCTGCTGAATATATCTCTTTTGAGCAACATGAGCTGCAATCCACCAGTAAACTATGATTTGCAAGAAGTTTTCCTTTGAAAAACTAACTCAGTTCTCACTGGAAAAGAGTGTGGTAGATGATCTTGCAGATCAACCATCGTCAGACAGAAGGTTGTCTTTTGAGTGGTACATGTGTTTCTTCAACTTAGGTGATTAGGCCTATTTGGAGCAAACAGAGCCCATCTCCACCTTGAAAACTATGATATGCAGGAAGTACTCATTTCAAAAACGAATGCAATTCTCACTGAAAACAATGTGCTAAGTACTGCCCCTCCATCACAGATGGGTTTTTTTGGTGAGATACATGTGTTTCTTCAACACAGCTGAAATGCCGTACTTGGAGAAAACAGAATCTAAATCCACCTTGAAATAACGAACTTTTAGGAAGTATTCCTTTCAAAAACTAAAATAGTTCTCAAGGAAACAATGCACTAGATGCTTCTGCTACTAACTTAGATGGTTTTCTTTATAGACATCCATGTGTTTCTTAAACTCAACTGAATAGGACTATTTGGAGCAAACAGAAGCTTTCTCCACCTTGAAAACTAAACTTTGCAGGAAGAATTCCTTTCAAACACTAAATAAATTCTCACAGGGAAAAAATCTGCTAGATGTTGCAGCTTCTACCATAGAGGGTTTTCTTCGGAGAGATACATGTGTTTCTTCAGCTCAGTGGAGTAATCATATTTGGAGCAAACACAGTCCATCTCCACCTGAAACACGTAAGATGCAGGAAGTATTCCATTCCAAAACGAATTCAATTCTCACATGGGAACAATCAGTGAGATGCTCCTGCTTCTAACGAGGATGGTTTTCTTTGAGAGAATCATGTGTTTCTTCAACTTAGCTGAAAAGATCAATTTGAAGCAAAAAGAACTTATCTCCACCCTGAAATCTATGATTGGCAGGAAGTATTCCTTTCAAAACTAACTCAACTCTCTCAGGGAAACAACATGCCAAATGCTGCTGCTTCTTACATGGAAGGTTTTCTTTATAGAGGCACATATGTTTCTTCAACTTAGTTGAATAGGCCTATTTGCAGCACACACCACTATCTCCACCTAGAAACACCTAATTAGCAGGAAGTATTCCCTTCAAGACCTAAACCTATTCTCATAGGGAAACCAGGTGCTTGACACGGCAGCCTTGAACAGAGATGATTTTCTTGGGAGGGATGCATGTGTTTCTTCAATTCTGCTGAATAGTCCTGTGTGTAGCAACATTAGCCATAATCCACCTTGAAAAGTGTGATTTTCAAGAAGTATTCCTCTCATAAACTAACTCAGTTCTCCAAGGAGAAAATGTGCTAGATGCTCATGCTTCTAACAGAGATAGTTTTCTTTGGGAGATGCATGTGTTTGTTAAACTCAGCTAAATAGCCCTATTTGGATCAAACAGAGCCTATCTCCTCCTTGAAACACCTAAGTGGCAGAAATTATGTCTTTCAAAAACTAACTCAGTTTCTAGGGAAACAATATAATAGATTCTCCTGCTTATTACATACATGGTTTTCTCTATAGAGTTACATGTGTATCTTCAACTTAGCAGAAAAAGCCTATTTGGAGCAAACATACCCTATCTGCACCTTGAAACACCTACGTTGCAGGAAGTATTCTTTACAAAACCTAAATCGATTCTCACAGGGAAACAATGTGCTAAATGCTGCCGCTTCTAACATAGATGGTTTTCATTGAGGGATAAATGTGCTTTTTCAACTCATCAGAAAAGGCCAATTTGGAGCAAAGGGTCTATCTCCACCTGGAAAACTATGATTTGCAGGATGAATTCCTTTGAAACACTAACTGAATTTTCAAAGGGAAGTAATGTGCTAGATGCTCCTTCTTCTATCATAGACCGTTTTTGGAGGAAACTGACCTGATCTCCACCTGGAAACACCTACGTTGCAGTAAGTACACCTTTCAAAAGCTAAATCGATTCTCATAGGGAAACAGTGTGCCATGGCCTCAGATTCTAAAACAGATGGTTTTATTTGAGGGATACACGTACTTATGGAACTCATCTGAAAAGGCCTATTGGGAGCAAACACAGCCTATCGCCACCCTGGAAACTATGGTTTGCAGGAAGTATAGTTTTCAAAGAGTCAGTGAATTCTCACAGGGAAACAATCTGCTGGAGGCTGCAGCTTCTAACATGGATGGTTTTCTGTGGAGAGATACATTTGTTTCTTCAAGTCAGCTGAATAGGGCCATATGCAGGAACATGAGCACTAATCCACCTTGAAAACTGTGATTTGCAGGAAGTATTCCTGGGAAAACTAACTCAATTCTCACAGAGAAATAATATGCTAGATGCTCCTGCTTCTAACCGAGATGATTTTCTTTTGAGAGATACAAGTGTTTCTTCAACTTAGCTGAACAGTTGAAGACTATGAGTCTTCAACTCATAGTTGAAGTTGGAAGACTATGAGCCTCTCCCATCTTCAAGACTCTGATTTGTAGAATGGATTCTTTCAAGAACTACCTCAGTTCTCATAAGGAAACAAGGTGCTAGATTCTCCTGCTTCAAGCACAGATGGTTGTCTTTGGAGAGATATATGTGTTTCTTCAACTCAGGTGAATAGCCCCATTTGAATCCATCAGAGCCTATCTCCACTATGAAAACTGTGATATGCGGGACATATTCTTTCAAAAACTAACTCAATTCCCAGGCAAAGAATGTGGTAGGTTTTCCTGATTCTAACACAGATGGTTTTCTTTCCAGAGATCTATGTGTTTCATTAAGAGAGCTGAATAGGCCAATTTGAACGAATAGCGCCTAACTTCCTGGCAAACTATGACTTGCAGGAAGAATTCCTTTAAAAAACTAAGTCAATTCTGAGAGGAATGCAATGTGCTAGATGTTCCTTTTTATAACACAAATGGTTTTTTTTTGAGAGATACATGTGATTCTTCAACTCCTCTGAATAGGCCTATTTGGAGCAATATGAACCGTAATCCACCTAGGCAGCTATGAGTCGCAAAAACTAACTCAGTTCTCACAGGGAAACAATGTGCTAGACACTCCTGCTTCTAACACAGATGGTTGTCTTTCGAGAAAAACGTGTGTTTCTTCAACTGAGCTGAATAGGCCTATTTCAAGCAAAATGACCCTTTGCCCACCTTGAAAATGATGACTTGCAGGACGTATTCCTTTCAAAAACTAGTTCAATTCTCATACTGAAACAATGTGTAAAATGCTTCTGCTTCTATCAAAGGTGGTTTTCTTTATACAGATACATGGGTTTCTTCAACTTACCTGACTAGGCCTATTTGGAGCAAACAGAGCCTATCTCCACCTTGAAACACACAAGTTGCAGGAAGTATTCCTTTCAAAACCTATATCGATTCTCACAGGGAAACAATGAGAAAGAAATGGCAGCTACGAACAGAGATGATTTTCTTTGGAGAGATTTATGTGGTTCTTTAACTCAACTGAATAAGCCTATTTGGAGCAACATGAGCAGTACTCCACCTTGAACAATATGATTTGTAGAGTTTACCTTTGAAAAACCAACTCGGATCTCACAGGAAAACAATGTGCTTGATGTACCTACTTCAAACACACATGGGTTTCTTACGAGAGATACATGTGTTTCTTCAACCTAGCTGAACAGGCCTATTTGGAACAAAATGTACTCTTCCCCACCTTGAATACTATGATTTTCAGAATGTATTCTTTCACAAACTTACTCAAATCTCAGGCAAAAAATGTGCTATATGATCCTGCTTCTAACACAGTGGGTTTCCTTTCGAGAGATACATGTGTTTCCACAAGATAGCTGAATGGGCCTATTTGGAGCAAAAGAACCAATTCTCCTGTAAATCTATGATTTGCATGAAGTATTCCTTTCAAAAACTAACTAAATTCTCACAGGGATACATGTGCTGGATCCTGCAGCTTGTAAGGAACCTATGATTTGCAGGAAGTCTTCCTCTGATAAACGACTTCAATTCTCACAGGGAAACAATGTGCTAGATGCTCCTGCTTAAAACACAGATGGCTGTCTTTGGAGAGATACATGTTTTTCTTCAACTCAGCTGAATAGGCATATTTGGAACAAAGACAGCCTATCACCACCTTGAAAAATCCACTTTGCAGAATTTGTACCTTCCAAAAAATAAGTCTAGTCCTTCAGGGAAATAATGCGCTAGATGCTCCTGCTTCTAACACAGGTGGATTTCTTTGGAGTGGTACATGTATTTCTTCAACTCAGATGAATAGTCCCATATGGATCATACAGAAGCTTTCTCCACGTGGAAACACCCAAGTTGCAAAATTAGGCTTTTCAAATACTAACGCAATTTCGAGGGAAACAATGTACTAGATCCTCCTGCTTCTAAAATACATGGTTATCGTTATAGGGATACATGTGTTACTTCAACTTAGCTGAATACGCCTATTTGGATCAAAGAGACCCTATATGCACCTTGAAACACCTACATTGAAGAAAGATACCTGGTAGAACCTAAATAGATTCTCCAGGGGAAAAATGTGCTTAATGCCGCAGCTTCTAACATGGATGGTTTTCATGAAGGGAAAAATGTGCTTTTTCAGCTCATCTGCAAAGGCCTTTTGGAGCCAACAAATCTATCTCCACCTTGAAAACTATGCTTTGCAGGATGTTTTCCTTTCAAAAACTAACTGAATTTTGACAGGGAAATGATATGCTTGATGCTCCTTCTTCTATCATAGATGGTTTTCTTTCTAGAGATACATGTGTTTCTTAAACTTAGCTGAATAGGCCTTCCTGGAGCAAACAGAGACTATCTCCACCTTGAAAACTGATATACAGGAAGTATTCATTAAAAAAACTAACAGTTCTCACAGGGAAACAATGTGCCACATGCTGCATCTTCTATAACAGATGATTTTCTTTGGAGAGTTACATGTGTTTCTTCAACTCAGCTGAATAGCCCTACTTCGAGCAAACAAAGCCTAACACCTCCTTGAAACACCTAAGTTTCAAAACTATTCCCTACAAAAAAACTCAGTTCTCAAAGGTCATCAATGCACTAGATGCTCCTGATTCAAAATTAGATGGTTTTCTTTATAGAGATACATGTGTTTCTTCAACTCAGCGGAGTAGGCCTGTTTGGAGCGAAGAAAGCCTTTCTCCACCTTAGAAAGTATGATTTGCAGGAAGTATTTCTTTGAAAAAATAACTCAGTTCTAACAGGGAAACAATGATTTTGATGCTCATGCTCCTAACACACATGGTTTTCATTTGAGCAATATATGTATTTCTTCAACTTAGCTGAATGGGCCTAATTGGGGCAAACAGACCCTATCTCCACCTTGAAACATGTAAATTGCAGGGAGTATTCCATCAAAAACGAACTCAATTCTCACAGGGAAACAATGTTCTTCTAGATGCTCCTGCTTCTAACACAGATGATTGTCATTGGAGAGATACATGTGTTTCTTCAACTCAGCTGAATAGGCCTATTCGGAACAAAGAGAGATTATCACCACCTTGAAAAATCCACGTTGCAGGAAGTATTCCACTCAAAAATGAACTCAATTCTTTCAGGGAAACAATGTGCTAGATGCTGCTGCTTCTAACACAGATGGTTTACTTTAGAGATATATATATGTGTTTCTTCAACTTAGCTGAATATGCCTATTTTGAAAAACATTCGCTTTTCCCCCCTGTGAAAACTATGATTTGCAGGACGTATTACTTGGGAAAACGAAAACAAGCCTCACAGGAATACAATGTGCTAGGTGCTGCAGCTTCTAACATAGAAGGTTTTCTTTGAAGAGATACATGTGTTTCTTAAACTCAGCTGAATAACCATATTCGGAGCTAACACAGCCCACTGAAACTGAAACACCTAAGTTGCAGGAAGTATTCGTTTCAAAAATTAAGTATATCCTCACAGGGAAACAAAGTGTGAAATGCTTCTGCTTCTGAAACAGATGGCTTTGTTTTAAGAGATACATGTCTTTCTTCAACTCATCTGAATAGGCCTATTTGGAACAACATGAGTCGTAATCCACCTTGAAAACTGTGAAATGCAGCAAGTTTTCCTTTCAGAAACAAACTCAGTTCTCCTAAGAAAACAATGTGCCAGATGCTCCTGCTTCTAACACAGATGGTTTTCTTATGAGAGATACATGATTTTCTTCCACTTAGCTGAAGAGGCCTATTTGAACTAAATGAACTTCTCCCCACGTGGAATACTATGATTGGCAAGATGAATTCTTTCAAAAACTAACTCAATTCTCAGGCAAACAATGTGCTTAATGTTCCTACTTCTAGCACAGATGGTTTTCTTTTGAGAACTACATGTGTTTCTTCCACTTAGCTGAATAGGCCTATTTCAACCAAAATGAGCCTTTTCCGACCTAGAAAACTACGATTTGCAGGAAGTATTCGTTTCCAAAACTAGCTCAATTTTCACACAGAAAAAAATGTGCTAGATGCTCCTGTTTCTAAAGCAGATGGTTTTCTCTATACAGAGACATGTGTTTCTTCCACTTAGCTGACTCGGCCTATTTGGAGCAAACATAGCGCATCTCCACCTTTAACACCCAAGATCCAGAAAGTATTCACTTCAAAACCTAAATCGATCTCACACAGAAACAAACCTAGATATGGCAGCTTTGGACAGGATGACTTTCTTTGGAGAAATGTTGTGTTTCTTCAACTCTGCTGAATATATCTCTTTTGAGCAACATGAGCTGCAATCCACCAGTAAACTATGATTTGCAAGAAGTTTTCCTTTGAAAAACTAACTCAGTTCTCACTGGAAAAGAGTGTGGTAGATGATCTTGCAGATCAACCATCGTCAGACAGAAGGTTGTCTTTTGAGTGGTACATGTGTTTCTTCAACTTAGGTGATTAGGCCTATTTGGAGCAAACAGAGCCCATCTCCACCTTGAAAACTATGATATGCAGGAAGTATTCATTTCAAAAACGAATGCAATTCTCACTGAAAACAATGTGCTAAGTACTGCCCCTCCATCACAGATGGGTTTTTTTGGTGAGATACATGTGTTTCTTCAACACAGCTGAAATGCCGTACTTGGAGAAAACAGAATCTAAATCCACCTTGAAATAACGAACTTTTAGGAAGTATTCCTTTCAAAAACTAAAATAGTTCTCAAGGAAACAATGCACTAGATGCTTCTGCTACTAACTTAGATGGTTTTCTTTATAGACATCCATGTGTTTCTTAAACTCAACTGAATAGGACTATTTGGAGCAAACAGAAGCTTTCTCCACCTTGAAAACTAAACTTTGCAGGAAGAATTCCTTTCAAACACTAAATAAATTCTCACAGGGAAAAAATCTGCTAGATGTTGCAGCTTCTACCATAGAGGGTTTTCTTCGGAGAGATACATGTGTTTCTTCAGCTCAGTGGAGTAATCATATTTGGAGCAAACACAGTCCATCTCCACCTGAAACACGTAAGATGCAGGAAGTATTCCATTCCAAAACGAATTCAATTCTCATATGGGAACAATCAGTGAGATGCTCCTGCTTCTAACGAGGATGGTTTTCTTTGAGAGAATCATGTGTTTCTTCAACTTAGCTGAAAAGATCAATTTGAAGCAAAAAGAACTTATCTCCACCCTGAAATCTATGATTGGCAGGAAGTATTCCTTTCAAAACTAACTCAACTCTCTCAGGGAAACAACATGCCAAATGCTGCTGCTTCTTACATGGAAGGTTTTCTTTATAGAGGCACATATGTTTCTTCAACTTAGTTGAATAGGCCTATTTGCAGCACACACCACTATCTCCACCTAGAAACACCTAATTAGCAGGAAGTATTCCCTTCAAGACCTAAACCTATTCTCATAGGGAAACCAGGTGCTTGACACGGCAGCCTTGAACAGAGATGATTTTCTTGGGAGGGATGCATGTGTTTCTTCAATTCTGCTGAATAGTCCTGTGTGTAGCAACATTAGCCATAATCCACCTTGAAAAGTGTGATTTTCAAGAAGTATTCCTCTCATAAACTAACTCAGTTCTCCAAGGAGAAAATGTGCTAGATGCTCATGCTTCTAACAGAGATAGTTTTCTTTGGGAGATGCATGTGTTTGTTAAACTCAGCTAAATAGCCCTATTTGGATCAAACAGAGCCTATCTCCTCCTTGAAACACCTAAGTGGCAGAAATTATGTCTTTCAAAAACTAACTCAGTTTCTAGGGAAACAATATAATAGATTCTCCTGCTTATTACATACATGGTTTTCTCTATAGAGTTACATGTGTATCTTCAACTTAGCAGAAAAAGCCTATTTGGAGCAAACATACCCTATCTGCACCTTGAAACACCTACGTTGCAGGAAGTATTCTTTACAAAACCTAAATCGATTCTCACAGGGAAACAATGTGCTAAATGCTGCCGCTTCTAACATAGATGGTTTTCATTGAGGGATAAATGTGCTTTTTCAACTCATCAGAAAAGGCCAATTTGGAGCAAAGGGTCTATCTCCACCTGGAAAACTATGATTTGCAGGATGAATTCCTTTGAAACACTAACTGAATTTTCAAAGGGAAGTAATGTGCTAGATGCTCCTTCTTCTATCATAGACGGTTTTTGGAGGAAACTGACCTGATCTCCACCTGGAAACACCTACGTTGCAGTAAGTACACCTTTCAAAAGCTAAATCGATTCTCATAGGGAAACAGTGTGCCATGGCCTCAGATTCTAAAACAGATGGTTTTATTTGAGGGATACACGTACTTATGGAACTCATCTGAAAAGGCCTATTGGGAGCAAACACAGCCTATCGCCACCCTGGAAACTATGGTTTGCAGGAAGTATAGTTTTCAAAGAGTCAGTGAATTCTCACAGGGAAACAATCTGCTGGAGGCTGCAGCTTCTAACATGGATGGTTTTCTGTGGAGAGATACATTTGTTTCTTCAAGTCAGCTGAATAGGGCCATATGCAGGAACATGAGCACTAATCCACCTTGAAAACTGTGATTTGCAGGAAGTATTCCTGGGAAAACTAACTCAATTCTCACAGAGAAATAATATGCTAGATGCTCCTGCTTCTAACCGAGATGATTTTCTTTTGAGAGATACAAGTGTTTCTTCAACTTAGCTGAACAGTTGAAGACTATGAGTCTTCAACTCATAGTTGAAGTTGGAAGACTATGAGCCTCTCCCATCTTCAAGACTCTGATTTGTAGAATGGATTCTTTCAAGAACTACCTCAGTTCTCATAAGGAAACAAGGTGCTAGATTCTCCTGCTTCAAGCACAGATGGTTGTCTTTGGAGAGATATATGTGTTTCTTCAACTCAGCTGAATAGCCCCATTTGAATCCATCAGAGCCTATCTCCACTATGAAAACTGTGATATGCGGGACATATTCTTTCAAAAACTAACTCAATTCCCAGGCAAAGAATGTGGTAGGTTTTCCTGATTCTAACACAGATGGTTTTCTTTCCAGAGATCTATGTGTTTCATTAAGAGAGCTGAATAGGCCAATTTGAACGAATAGCGCCTAACTTCCTGGCAAACTATGACTTGCAGGAAGAATTCCTTTAAAAAACTAAGTCAATTCTGAGAGGAATGCAATGTGCTAGATGTTCCTTTTTATAACACAAATGGTTTTTTTTTGAGAGATACATGTGATTCTTCAACTCCTCTGAATAGGCCTATTTGGAGCAATATGAACCGTAATCCACCTAGGCAGCTATGAGTCGCAAAAACTAACTCAGTTCTCACAGGGAAACAATGTGCTAGACACTCCTGCTTCTAACACAGATGGTTGTCTTTCGAGAAAAACGTGTGTTTCTTCAACTGAGCTGAATAGGCCTATTTCAAGCAAAATGACCCTTTGCCCACCTTGAAAATGATGACTTGCAGGACGTATTCCTTTCAAAAACTAGTTCAATTCTCATACTGAAACAATGTGTAAAATGCTTCTGCTTCTATCAAAGGTGGTTTTCTTTATACAGATACATGGGTTTCTTCAACTTACCTGACTAGGCCTATTTGGAGCAAACAGAGCCTATCTCCACCTTGAAACACACAAGTTGCAGGAAGTATTCCTTTCAAAACCTATATCGATTCTCACAGGGAAACAATGTGAAAGAAATGGCAGCTACGAACAGAGATGATTTTCTTTGGAGAGATTTATGTGGTTCTTTAACTCAACTGAATAAGCCTATTTGGAGCAACATGAGCAGTACTCCACCTTGAACAATATGATTTGTAGAGTTTACCTTTGAAAAACCAACTCGGATCTCACAGGAAAACAATGTGCTTGATGTACCTACTTCAAACACACATGGGTTTCTTACGAGAGATACATGTGTTTCTTCAACCTAGCTGAACAGGCCTATTTGGAACAAAATGTACTCTTCCCCACCTTGAATACTATGATTTTCAGAATGTATTCTTTCACAAACTTACTCAAATCTCAGGCAAAAAATGTGCTATATGATCCTGCTTCTAACACAGTGGGTTTCCTTTCGAGAGATACATGTGTTTCCACAAGATAGCTGAATGGGCCTATTTGGAGCAAAAGAACCAATTCTCCTGTAAATCTATGATTTGCATGAAGTATTCCTTTCAAAAACTAACTAAATTCTCACAGGGATACATGTGCTGGATCCTGCAGCTTGTAAGGAACCTATGATTTGCAGGAAGTCTTCCTCTGATAAACGACTTCAATTCTCACAGGGAAACAATGTGCTAGATGCTCCTGCTTAAAACACAGATGGATGTCTTTGGAGAGATACATGTTTTCCTTCAACTCAGCTGAATAGGCATATTTGGAACAAAGACAGCCTATCACCACCTTGAAAAATCCACTTTGCAGAATTTGTACCTTCCAAAAAATAAGTCTAGTCCTTCAGGGAAATAATGCGCTAGATGCTCCTGCTTCTAACACAGGTGGATTTCTTTGGAGTGGTACATGTATTTCTTCAACTCAGATGAATAGTCCCATATGGATCATACAGAAGCTTTCTCCACGTGGAAACACCCAAGTTGCAAAATTAGGCTTTTCAAATACTAACGCAATTTCGAGGGAAACAATGTACTAGATCCTCCTGCTACTAAAATACATGGTTATCGTTATAGGGATACATGTGTTACTTCAACTTAGCTGAATACGCCTATTTGGATCAAAGAGACCCTATATGCACCTTGAAACACCTACATTGAAGAAAGATACCTGGTAGAACCTAAATAGATTCTCCAGGGGAAAAATGTGCTTAATGCCGCAGCTTCTAACATGGATGGTTTTCATGAAGGGAAAAATGTGCTTTTTCAGCTCATCTGCAAAGGCCTTTTGGAGCCAACAAATCTATCTCCACCTTGAAAACTATGCTTTGCAGGATGTTTTCCTTTCAAAAACTAACTGAATTTTGACAGGGAAATGATATGCTTGATGCTCCTTCTTCTATCATAGATGGTTTTCTTTCTAGAGATACATGTGTTTCTTAAACTTAGCTGAATAGGCCTTCCTGGAGCAAACAGAGACTATCTCCACCTTGAAAACTGATATACAGGAAGTATTCATTAAAAAAACTAACAGTTCTCACAGGGAAACAATGTGCCACATGCTGCATCTTCTATAACAGATGATTTTCTTTGGAGAGTTACATGTGTTTCTTCAACTCAGCTGAATAGCCCTACTTCGAGCAAACAAAGCCTAACACCTCCTTGAAACACCTAAGTTTCAAAACTATTCCCTACAAAAAAACTCAGTTCTCAAAGGTCATCAATGCACTAGATGCTCCTGATTCAAAATTAGATGGTTTTCTTTATAGAGATACATGTGTTTCTTCAACTCAGCGGAGTAGGCCTGTTTGGAGCGAAGAAAGCCTTTCTCCACCTTAGAAAGTATGATTTGCAGGAAGTATTTCTTTGAAAAAATAACTCAGTTCTAACAGAGAAACAATGATTTTGATGCTCATGCTCCTAACACACATGGTTTTCATTTGAGCAATATATGTATTTCTTCAACTTAGCTGAATGGGCCTAATTGGGGCAAACAGACCCTATCTCCACCTTGAAACATGTAAATTGCAGGGAGTATTCCATCAAAAACGAACTCAATTCTCACAGGGAAACAATGTTCTTCTAGATGCTCCTGCTTCTAACACAGATGATTGTCATTGGAGAGATACATGTGTTTCTTCAACTCAGCTGAATAGGCCTATTCGGAACAAAGAGAGATTATCACCACCTTGAAAAATCCACGTTGCAGGAAGTATTCCACTCAAAAATGAACTCAATTCTTTCAGGGAAACAATGTGCTAGATGCTGCTGCTTCTAACACAGATGGTTTACTTTAGAGATATATATATGTGTTTCTTCAACTTAGCTGAATATGCCTATTTTGAAAAAAATTCGCTTTTCCCCCCTGTGAAAACTATGATTTGCAGGACGTATTACTTGGGAAAACGAAAACAAGCCTCACAGGAATACAATGTGCTAGGTGCTGCAGCTTCTAACATAGAAGGTTTTCTTTGAAGAGATACATGTGTTTCTTAAACTCAGCTGAATAACCATATTCGGAGCTAACAGAGCCCACTGAAACTGAAACACCTAAGTTGCAGGAAGTATTCGTTTCAAAAATTAAGTATATCCTCACAGGGAAACAAAGTGTGAAATGCTTCTGCTTCTGAAACAGATGGTTTTGTTTTAAGAGATACATGTCTTTCTTCAACTCATCTGAATAGGCCTATTTGGAACAACATGAGTCGTAATCCACCTTGAAAACTGTGAAATGCAGCAAGTTTTCCTTTCAGAAACAAACTCAGTTCTCCTAAGAAAACAATGTGCCAGATGCTCCTGCTTCTAACACAGATGGTTTTCTTATGAGAGATACATGATTTTCTTCCACTTAGCTGAAGAGGCCTATTTGAACTAAATGAACTTCACCCCACGTGGAATACTATGATTGGCAAGATGAATTCTTTCAAAAACTAACTCAATTCTCAGGCAAACAATGTGCTTAATGTTCCTACTTCTAGCACAGATGGTTTTCTTTTGAGAACTACATGTGTTTCTTCCACTTAGCTGAATAGGCCTATTTCAACCAAAACGAGCCTTTTCCGACCTAGAAAACTACGATTTGCAGGAGGTATTCGTTTCCAAAACTAGCTCAATTTTCACACAGAAAAAAATGTGCTAGATGCTCCTGTTTCTAAAGCAGATGGTTTTCTCTATACAGAGACATGTGTTTCTTCCACTTAGCTGACTCGGCCTATTTGGAGCAAACATAGCGCATCTCCACCTTTAACACCCAAGATCCAGGAAGTATTCACTTCAAAACCTAAATCGATCTCACACAGAAACAAACCTAGATATGGCAGCTTCGGACAGGATGACTTTCTTTGGAGAAATGTTGTGTTTCTTCAACTCTGCTGAATATATCTCTTTTGAGCAACATGAGCTGCAATCCACCAGTAAACTATGATTTGCAAGAAGTTTTCCTTTGAAAAACTAACTCAGTTCTCACTGGAAAAGAGTGTGGTAGATGATCTTGCAGATCAACCATCGTCAGACAGAAGGTTGTCTTTTGAGTGGTACATGTGTTTCTTCAACTTAGGTGATTAGGCCTATTTGGAGCAAACAGAGCCCATCTCCACCTTGAAAACTATGATATGCAGGAAGTATTCATTTCAAAAACGAATGCAATTCTCACTGAAAACAATGTGCTAAGTACTGCCCCTCCATCACAGATGGGTTTTTTTGGTGAGATACATGTGTTTCTTCAACACAGCTGAAATGCCGTACTTGGAGAAAACAGAATCTAAATCCACCTTGAAATAACGAACTTTTAGGAAGTATTCCTTTCAAAAACTAAAATAGTTCTCAAGGAAACAATGCACTAGATGCTTCTGCTACTAACTTAGATGGTTTTCTTTATAGACATCCATGTGTTTCTTAAACTCAACTGAATAGGACTATTTGGAGCAAACAGAAGCTTTCTCCACCTTGAAAACTAAACTTTGCAGGAAGAATTCCTTTCAAACACTAAATAAATTCTCACAGGGAAAAAATCTGCTAGATGTTGCAGCTTCTACCATAGAGGGTTTTCTTCGGAGAGATACATGTGTTTCTTCAACTCAGTGGAGTAATCATATTTGGAGCAAACACAGTCCATCTCCACCTGAAACACGTAAGATGCAGGAAGTATTCCATTCCAAAACGAATTCAATTCTCACATGGGAACAATCAGTGAGATGCTCCTGCTTCTAACGAGGATGGTTTTCTTTGAGAGAATCATGTGTTTCTTCAACTTAGCTGAAAAGATCAATTTGAAGCAAAAAGAACTTATCTCCACCCTGAAATCTATGATTGGCAGGAAGTATTCCTTTCAAAACTAACTCAACTCTCTCAGGGAAACAACATGCCAAATGCTGCTGCTTCTTACATGGAAGGTTTTCTTTATAGAGGCACATATGTTTCTTCAACTTAGTTGAATAGGCCTATTTGCAGCACACACCACTATCTCCACCTAGAAACACCTAATTAGCAGGAAGTATTCCCTTCAAGACCTAAACCTATTCTCATAGGGAAACCAGGTGCTTGACACGGCAGCCTTGAACAGAGATGATTTTCTTGGGAGGGATGCATGTGTTTCTTCAATTCTGCTGAATAGTCCTGTGTGTAGCAACATTAGCCATAATCCACCTTGAAAAGTGTGATTTTCAAGAAGTATTCCTCTCATAAACTAACTCAGTTCTCCAAGGAGAAAATGTGCTAGATGCTCATGCTTCTAACAGAGATAGTTTTCTTTGGGAGATGCATGTGTTTGTTAAACTCAGCTAAATAGCCCTATTTGGATCAAACAGAGCCTATCTCCTCCTTGAAACACCTAAGTGGCAGAAATTATGTCTTTCAAAAACTAACTCAGTTTCTAGGGAAACAATATAATAGATTCTCCTGCTTATTACATACATGGTTTTCTCTATAGAGTTACATGTGTATCTTCAACTTAGCAGAAAAAGCCTATTTGGAGCAAACATACCCTATCTGCACCTTGAAACACCTACGTTGCAGGAAGTATTCTTTACAAAACCTAAATCGATTCTCACAGGGAAACAATGTGCTAAATGCTGCCGCTTCTAACATAGATGGTTTTCATTGAGGGATAAATGTGCTTTTTCAACTCATCAGAAAAGGCCAATTTGGAGCAAAGGGTCTATCTCCACCTGGAAAACTATGATTTGCAGGATGAATTCCTTTGAAACACTAACTGAATTTTCAAAGGGAAGTAATGTGCTAGATGCTCCTTCTTCTATCATAGACGGTTTTTGGAGGAAACTGACCTGATCTCCACCTGGAAACACCTACGTTGCAGTAAGTACACCTTTCAAAAGCTAAATCGATTCTCATAGGGAAACAGTGTGCCATGGCCTCAGATTCTAAAACAGATGGTTTTATTTGAGGGATACACGTACTTATGGAACTCATCTGAAAAGGCCTATTGGGAGCAAACACAGCCTATCGCCACCCTGGAAACTATGGTTTGCAGGAAGTATAGTTTTCAAAGAGTCAGTGAATTCTCACAGGGAAACAATCTGCTGGAGGCTGCAGCTTCTAACATGGATGGTTTTCTGTGGAGAGATACATTTGTTTCTTCAAGTCAGCTGAATAGGGCCATATGCAGGAACATGAGCACTAATCCACCTTGAAAACTGTGATTTGCAGGAAGTATTCCTGGGAAAACTAACTCAATTCTCACAGAGAAATAATATGCTAGATGCTCCTGCTTCTAACCGAGATGATTTTCTTTTGAGAGATACAAGTGTTTCTTCAACTTAGCTGAACAGTTGAAGACTATGAGTCTTCAACTCATAGTTGAAGTTGGAAGACTATGAGCCTCTCCCATCTTCAAGACTCTGATTTGTAGAATGGATTCTTTCAAGAACTACCTCAGTTCTCATAAGGAAACAAGGTGCTAGATTCTCCTGCTTCAAGCACAGATGGTTGTCTTTGGAGAGATATATGTGTTTCTTCAACTCAGCTGAATAGCCCCATTTGAATCCATCAGAGCCTATCTCCACTATGAAAACTGTGATATGCGGGACATATTCTTTCAAAAACTAACTCAATTCCCAGGCAAAGAATGTGGTAGGTTTTCCTGATTCTAACACAGATGGTTTTCTTTCCAGAGATCTATGTGTTTCATTAAGAGAGCTGAATAGGCCAATTTGAACGAATAGCGCCTAACTTCCTGGCAAACTATGACTTGCAGGAAGAATTCCTTTAAAAAACTAAGTCAATTCTGAGAGGAATGCAATGTGCTAGATGTTCCTTTTTATAACACAAATGGTTATTTTTTGAGAGATACATGTGATTCTTCAACTCCTCTGAATAGGCCTATTTGGAGCAATATGAACCGTAATCCACCTAGGCAGCTATGAGTCGCAAAAACTAACTCAGTTCTCACAGGGAAACAATGTGCTAGACACTCCTGCTTCTAACACAGATGGTTGTCTTTCGAGAAAAACGTGTGTTTCTTCAACTGAGCTGAATAGGCCTATTTCAAGCAAAATGACCCTTTGCCCACCTTGAAAATGATGACTTGCAGGACGTATTCCTTTCAAAAACTAGTTCAATTCTCATACTGAAACAATGTGTAAAATGCTTCTGCTTCTATCAAAGGTGGTTTTCTTTATACAGATACATGGGTTTCTTCAACTTACCTGACTAGGCCTATTTGGAGCAAACAGAGCCTATCTCCACCTTGAAACACACAAGTTGCAGGAAGTATTCCTTTCAAAACCTATATCGATTCTCACAGGGAAACAATGTGAAAGAAATGGCAGCTACGAACAGAGATGATTTTCTTTGGAGAGATTTATGTGGTTCTTTAACTCAACTGAATAAGCCTATTTGGAGCAACATGAGCAGTACTCCACCTTGAACAATATGATTTGTAGAGTTTACCTTTGAAAAACCAACTCGGATCTCACAGGAAAACAATGTGCTTGATGTACCTACTTCAAACACACATGGGTTTCTTACGAGAGATACATGTGTTTCTTCAACCTAGCTGAACAGGCCTATTTGGAACAAAATGTACTCTTCCCCACCTTGAATACTATGATTTTCAGAATGTATTCTTTCACAAACTTACTCAAATCTCAGGCAAAAAATGTGCTATATGATCCTGCTTCTAACACAGTGGGTTTCCTTTCGAGAGATACATGTGTTTCCACAAGATAGCTGAATGGGCCTATTTGGAGCAAAAGAACCAATTCTCCTGTAAATCTATGATTTGCATGAAGTATTCCTTTCAAAAACTAACTAAATTCTCACAGGGATACATGTGCTGGATCCTGCAGCTTGTAAGGAACCTATGATTTGCAGGAAGTCTTCCTCTGATAAACGACTTCAATTCTCACAGGGAAACAATGTGCTAGATGCTCCTGCTTAAAACACAGATGGCTGTCTTTGGAGAGATACATGTTTTTCTTCAACTCAGCTGAATAGGCATATTTGGAACAAAGACAGCCTATCACCACCTTGAAAAATCCACTTTGCAGAATTTGTACCTTCCAAAAAATAAGTCTAGTCCTTCAGGGAAATAATGCGCTAGATGCTCCTGCTTCTAACACAGGTGGATTTCTTTGGAGTGGTACATGTATTTCTTCAACTCAGATGAATAGTCCCATATGGATCATACAGAAGCTTTCTCCACGTGGAAACACCCAAGTTGCAAAATTAGGCTTTTCAAATACTAACGCAATTTCGAGGGAAACAATGTACTAGATCCTCCTGCTTCTAAAATACATGGTTATCGTTATAGGGATACATGTGTTACTTCAACTTAGCTGAATACGCCTATTTGGATCAAAGAGACCCTATATGCACCTTGAAACACCTACATTGAAGAAAGATACCTGGTAGAACCTAAATAGATTCTCCAGGGGAAAAATGTGCTTAATGCCGCAGCTTCTAACATGGATGGTTTTCATGAAGGGAAAAATGTGCTTTTTCAGCTCATCTGCAAAGGCCTTTTGGAGCCAACAAATCTATCTCCACCTTGAAAACTATGCTTTGCAGGATGTTTTCCTTTCAAAAACTAACTGAATTTTGACAGGGAAATGATATGCTTGATGCTCCTTCTTCTATCATAGATGGTTTTCTTTCTAGAGATACATGTGTTTCTTAAACTTAGCTGAATAGGCCTTCCTGGAGCAAACAGAGACTATCTCCACCTTGAAAACTGATATACAGGAAGTATTCATTAAAAAAACTAACAGTTCTCACAGGGAAACAATGTGCCACATGCTGCATCTTCTATAACAGATGATTTTCTTTGGAGAGTTACATGTGTTTCTTCAACTCAGCTGAATAGCCCTACTTCGAGCAAACAAAGCCTAACACCTCCTTGAAACACCTAAGTTTCAAAACTATTCCCTACAAAAAAACTCAGTTCTCAAAGGTCATCAATGCACTAGATGCTCCTGATTCAAAATTAGATGGTTTTCTTTATAGAGATACATGTGTTTCTTCAACTCAGCGGAGTAGGCCTGTTTGGAGCGAAGAAAGCCTTTCTCCACCTTAGAAAGTATGATTTGCAGGAAGTATTTCTTTGAAAAAATAACTCAGTTCTAACAGGGAAACAATGATTTTGATGCTCATGCTCCTAACACACATGGTTTTCATTTGAGCAATATATGTATTTCTTCAACTTAGCTGAATGGGCCTAATTGGGGCAAACAGACCCTATCTCCACCTTGAAACATGTAAATTGCAGGGAGTATTCCATCAAAAACGAACTCAATTCTCACAGGGAAACAATGTTCTTCTAGATGCTCCTGCTTCTAACACAGATGATTGTCATTGGAGAGATACATGTGTTTCTTCAACTCAGCTGAATAGGCCTATTCGGAACAAAGAGAGATTATCACCACCTTGAAAAATCCACGTTGCAGGAAGTATTCCACTCAAAAATGAACTCAATTCTTTCAGGGAAACAATGTGCTAGATGCTGCTGCTTCTAACACAGATGGTTTACTTTAGAGATATATATATGTGTTTCTTCAACTTAGCTGAATATGCCTATTTTGAAAAACATTCGCTTTTCCCCCCTGTGAAAACTATGATTTGCAGGACGTATTACTTGGGAAAACGAAAACAAGCCTCACAGGAATACAATGTGCTAGGTGCTGCAGCTTCTAACATAGAAGGTTTTCTTTGAAGAGATACATGTGTTTCTTAAACTCAGCTGAATAACCATATTCGGAGCTAACAGAGCCCACTGAAACTGAAACCCCTAAGTTGCAGGAAGTATTCGTTTCAAAAATTAAGTATATCCTCACAGGGAAACAAAGTGTGAAATGCTTCTGCTTCTGAAACAGATGGTTTTGTTTTAAGAGATACATGTCTTTCTTCAACTCATCTGAATAGGCCTATTTGGAACAACATGAGTCGTAATCCACCTTGAAAACTGTGAAATGCAGCAAGTTTTCCTTTCAGAAACAAACTCAGTTCTCCTAAGAAAACAATGTGCCAGATGCTCCTGCTTCTAACACAGATGGTTTTCTTATGAGAGATACATGATTTTCTTCCACTTAGCTGAAGAGGCCTATTTGAACTAAATGAACTTCTCCCCACGTTGAATACTATGATTGGCAAGATGAATTCTTTCAAAAACTAACTCAATTCTCAGGCAAACAATGTGCTTAATGTTCCTACTTCTAGCACAGATGGTTTTCTTTTGAGAACTACATGTGTTTCTTCCACTTAGCTGAATAGGCCTATTTCAACCAAAATGAGCCTTTTCCGACCTAGAAAACTACGATTTGCAGGAGGTATTCGTTTCCAAAACTAGCTCAATTTTCACACAGAAAAAAATGTGCTAGATGCTCCTGTTTCTAAAGCAGATGGTTTTCTCTATACAGAGACATGTGTTTCTTCCACTTAGCTGACTCGGCCTATTTGGAGCAAACATAGCGCATCTCCACCTTTAACACCCAAGATCCAGGAAGTATTCACTTCAAAACCTAAATCGATCTCACACAGAAACAAACCTAGATATGGCAGCTTCGGACAGGATGACTTTCTTTGGAGAAATGTTGTGTATCTTCAACTCTGCTGAATATATCTCTTTTGAGCAACATGAGCTGCAATCCACCAGTAAACTATGATTTGCAAGAAGTTTTCCTTTGAAAAACTAACTCAGTTCTCACTGGAAAAGAGTGTGGTAGATGATCTTGCAGATCAACCATCGTCAGACAGAAGGTTGTCTTTTGAGTGGTACATGTGTTTCTTCAACTTAGGTGATTAGGCCTATTTGGAGCAAACAGAGCCCATCTCCACCTTGAAAACTATGATATGCAGGAAGTATTCATTTCAAAAACGAATGCAATTCTCACTGAAAACAATGTGCTAAGTACTGCCCCTCCATCACAGATGGGTTTTTTTGGTGAGATACATGTGTTTCTTCAACACAGCTGAAATGCCGTACTTGGAGAAAACAGAATCTAAATCCACCTTGAAATAACGAACTTTTAGGAAGTATTCCTTTCAAAAACTAAAATAGTTCTCAAGGAAACAATGCACTAGATGCTTCTGCTACTAACTTAGATGGTTTTCTTTATAGACATCCATGTGTTTCTTAAACTCAACTGAATAGGACTATTTGGAGCAAACAGAAGCTTTCTCCACCTTGAAAACTAAACTTTGCAGGAAGAATTCCTTTCAAACACTAAATAAATTCTCACAGGGAAAAAATCTGCTAGATGTTGCAGCTTCTACCATAGAGGGTTTTCTTCGGAGAGATACATGTGTTTCTTCAGCTCAGTGGAGTAATCATATTTGGAGCAAACACAGTCCATCTCCACCTGAAACACGTAAGATGCAGGAAGTATTCCATTCCAAAACGAATTCAATTCTCACATGGGAACAATCAGTGAGATGCTCCTGCTTCTAACGAGGATGGTTTTCTTTGAGAGAATCATGTGTTTCTTCAACTTAGCTGAAAAGATCAATTTGAAGCAAAAAGAACTTATCTCCACCCTGAAATCTATGATTGGCAGGAAGTATTCCTTTCAAAACTAACTCAACTCTCTCAGGGAAACAACATGCCAAATGCTGCTGCTTCTTACATGGAAGGTTTTCTTTATAGAGGCACATATGTTTCTTCAACTTAGTTGAATAGGCCTATTTGCAGCACACACCACTATCTCCACCTAGAAACACCTAATTAGCAGGAAGTATTCCCTTCAAGACCTAAACCTATTCTCATAGGGAAACCAGGTGCTTGACACGGCAGCCTTGAACAGAGATGATTTTCTTGGGAGGGATGCATGTGTTTCTTCAATTCTGCTGAATAGTCCTGTGTGTAGCAACATTAGCCATAATCCACCTTGAAAAGTGTGATTTTCAAGAAGTATTCCTCTCATAAACTAACTCAGTTCTCCAAGGAGAAAATGTGCTAGATGCTCATGCTTCTAACAGAGATAGTTTTCTTTGGGAGATGCATGTGTTTGTTAAACTCAGCTAAATAGCCCTATTTGGATCAAACAGAGCCTATCTCCTCCTTGAAACACCTAAGTGGCAGAAATTATGTCTTTCAAAAACTAACTCAGTTTCTAGGGAAACAATATAATAGATTCTCCTGCTTATTACATACATGGTTTTCTCTATAGAGTTACATGTGTATCTTCAACTTAGCAGAAAAAGCCTATTTGGAGCAAACATACCCTATCTGCACCTTGAAACACCTACGTTGCAGGAAGTATTCTTTACAAAACCTAAATCGATTCTCACAGGGAAACAATGTGCTAAATGCTGCCGCTTCTAACATAGATGGTTTTCATTGAGGGATAAATGTGCTTTTTCAACTCATCAGAAAAGGCCAATTTGGAGCAAAGGGTCTATCTCCACCTGGAAAACTATGATTTGCAGGATGAATTCCTTTCAAACACTAACTGAATTTTCAAAGGGAAGTAATGTGCTAGATGCTCCTTCTTCTATCATAGACGGTTTTTGGAGGAAACTGACCTGATCTCCACCTGGAAACACCTACGTTGCAGTAAGTACACCTTTCAAAAGCTAAATCGATTCTCATAGGGAAACAGTGTGCCATGGCCTCAGATTCTAAAACAGATGGTTTTATTTGAGGGATACACGTACTTATGGAACTCATCTGAAAAGGCCTATTGGGAGCAAACACAGCCTATCGCCACCCTGGAAACTATGGTTTGCAGGAAGTATAGTTTTCAAAGAGTCAGTGAATTCTCACAGGGAAACAATCTGCTGGAGGCTGCAGCTTCTAACATGGATGGTTTTCTGTGGAGAGATACATTTGTTTCTTCAAGTCAGCTGAATAGGGCCATATGCAGGAACATGAGCACTAATCCACCTTGAAAACTGTGATTTGCAGGAAGTATTCCTGGGAAAACTAACTCAATTCTCACAGAGAAATAATATGCTAGATGCTCCTGCTTCTAACCGAGATGATTTTCTTTTGAGAGATACAAGTGTTTCTTCAACTTAGCTGAACAGTTGAAGACTATGAGTCTTCAACTCATAGTTGAAGTTGGAAGACTATGAGCCTCTCCCATCTTCAAGACTCTGATTTGTAGAATGGATTCTTTCAAGAACTACCTCAGTTCTCATAAGGAAACAAGGTGCTAGATTCTCCTGCTTCAAGCACAGATGGTTGTCTTTGGAGAGATATATGTGTTTCTTCAACTCAGCTGAATAGCCCCATTTGAATCCATCAGAGCCTATCTCCACTATGAAAACTGTGATATGCGGGACATATTCTTTCAAAAACTAACTCAATTCCCAGGCAAAGAATGTGGTAGGTTTTCCTGATTCTAACACAGATGGTTTTCTTTCCAGAGATCTATGTGTTTCATTAAGAGAGCTGAATAGGCCAATTTGAACGAATAGCGCCTAACTTCCTGGCAAACTATGACTTGCAGGAAGAATTCCTTTAAAAAACTTAGTCAATTCTGAGAGGAATGCAATGTGCTAGATGTTCCTTTTTATAACACAAATGGTTTTTTTTTGAGAGATACATGTGATTCTTCAACTCCTCTGAATAGGCCTATTTGGAGCAATATGAACCGTAATCCACCTAGGCAGCTATGAGTCGCAAAAACTAACTCAGTTCTCACAGGGAAACAATGTGCTAGACACTCCTGCTTCTAACACAGATGGTTGTCTTTCGAGAAAAACGTGTGTTTCTTCAACTGAGCTGAATAGGCCTATTTCAAGCAAAATGACCCTTTGCCCACCTTGAAAATGATGACTTGCAGGACGTATTCCTTTCAAAAACTAGTTCAATTCTCATACTGAAACAATGTGTAAAATGCTTCTGCTTCTATCAAAGGTGGTTTTCTTTATACAGATACATGGGTTTCTTCAACTTACCTGACTAGGCCTATTTGGAGCAAACAGAGCCTATCTCCACCTTGAAACACACAAGTTGCAGGAAGTATTCCTTTCAAAACCTATATCGATTCTCACAGGGAAACAATGTGAAAAAAATGGCAGCTACGAACAGAGATGATTTTCTTTGGAGAGATTTATGTGGTTCTTTAACTCAACTGAATAAGCCTATTTGGAGCAACATGAGCAGTACTCCACCTTGAACAATATGATTTGTAGAGTTTACCTTTGAAAAACCAACTCGGATCTCACAGGAAAACAATGTGCTTGATGTACCTACTTCAAACACACATGGGTTTCTTACGAGAGATACATGTGTTTCTTCAACCTAGCTGAACAGGCCTATTTGGAACAAAATGTACTCTTCCCCACCTTGAATACTATGATTTTCAGAATGTATTCTTTCACAAACTTACTCAAATCTCAGGCAAAAAATGTGCTATATGATCCTGCTTCTAACACAGTGGGTTTCCTTTCGAGAGATACATGTGTTTCCACAAGATAGCTGAATGGGCCTATTTGGAGCAAAAGAACCAATTCTCCTGTAAATCTATGATTTGCATGAAGTATTCCTTTCAAAAACTAACTAAATTCTCACAGGGATACATGTGCTGGATCCTGCAGCTTGTAAGGAACCTATGATTTGCAGGAAGTCTTCCTCTGAAAAACGACTTCAATTCTCACAGGGAAACAATGTGCTAGATGCTCCTGCTTAAAACACAGATGGCTGTCTTTGGAGAGATACATGTTTTTCTTCAACTCAGCTGAATAGGCATATTTGGAACAAAGACAGCCTATCACCACCTTGAAAAATCCACTTTGCAGAATTTGTACCTTCCAAAAAATAAGTCTAGTCCTTCAGGGAAATAATGCGCTAGATGCTCCTGCTTCTAACACAGGTGGATTTCTTTGGAGTGGTACATGTGTTTCTTCAACTCAGATGAATAGTCCCATATGGATCATACAGAAGCTTTCTCCACGTGGAAACACCCAAGTTGCAAAATTAGGCTTTTCAAATACTAACGCAATTTCGAGGGAAACAATGTACTAGATCCTCCTGCTTCTAAAATACATGGTTATCGTTATAGGGATACATGTGTTACTTCAACTTAGCTGAATACGCCTATTTGGATCAAAGAGACCCTATATGCACCTTGAAACACCTACATTGAAGAAAGATACCTGGTAGAACCTAAATAGATTCTCCAGGGGAAAAATGTGCTTAATGCCGCAGCTTCTAACATGGATGGTTTTCATGAAGGGAAAAATGTGCTTTTTCAGCTCATCTGCAAAGGCCTTTTGGAGCCAACAAATCTATCTCCACCTTGAAAACTATGCTTTGCAGGATGTTTTCCTTTCAAAAACTAACTGAATTTTGACAGGGAAATGATATGCTTGATGCTCCTTCTTCTATCATAGATGGTTTTCTTTCTAGAGATACATGTGTTTCTTAAACTTAGCTGAATAGGCCTTCCTGGAGCAAACAGAGACTATCTCCACCTTGAAAACTGATATACAGGAAGTATTCATTAAAAAAACTAACAGTTCTCACAGGGAAACAATGTGCCACATGCTGCATCTTCTATAACAGATGATTTTCTTTGGAGAGTTACATGTGTTTCTTCAACTCAGCTGAATAGCCCTACTTCGAGCAAACAAAGCCTAACACCTCCTTGAAACACCTAAGTTTCAAAACTATTCCCTACAAAAAAACTCAGTTCTCAAAGGTCATCAATGCACTAGATGCTCCTGATTCAAAATTAGATGGTTTTCTTTATAGAGATACATGTGTTTCTTCAACTCAGCGGAGTAGGCCTGTTTGGAGCGAAGAAAGCCTTTCTCCACCTTAGAAAGTATGATTTGCAGGAAGTATTTCTTTGAAAAAATAACTCAGTTCTAACAGGGAAACAATGATTTTGATGCTCATGCTCCTAACACACATGGTTTTCATTTGAGCAATATATGTATTTCTTCAACTTAGCTGAATGGGCCTAATTGGGGCAAACAGACCCTATCTCCACCTTGAAACATGTAAATTGCAGGGAGTATTCCATCAAAAACGAACTCAATTCTCACAGGGAAACAATGTTCTTCTAGATGCTCCTGCTTCTAACACAGATGATTGTCATTGGAGAGATACATGTGTTTCTTCAACTCAGCTGAATAGGCCTATTCGGAACAAAGAGAGATTATCACCACCTTGAAAAATCCACGTTGCAGGAAGTATTCCACTCAAAAATGAACTCAATTCTTTCAGGGAAACAATGTGCTAGATGCTGCTGCTTCTAACACAGATGGTTTACTTTAGAGATATATATATGTGTTTCTTCAACTTAGCTGAATATGCCTATTTTGAAAAACATTCGCTTTTCCCCCCTGTGAAAACTATGATTTGCAGGACGTATTACTTGGGAAAACGAAAACAAGCCTCACAGGAATACAATGTGCTAGGTGCTGCAGCTTCTAACATAGAAGGTTTTCTTTGAAGAGATACATGTGTTTCTTAAACTCAGCTGAATAACCATATTCGGACCTAACAGAGCCCACTGAAACTGAAACACCTAAGTTGCAGGAAGTATTCGTTTCAAAAATTAAGTATATCCTCACAGGGAAACAAAGTGTGAAATGCTTCTGCTTCTGAAACAGATGGTTTTGTTTTAAGAGATACATGTCTTTCTTCAACTCATCTGAATAGGCCTATTTGGAACAACATGAGTCGTAATCCACCTTGAAAACTGTGAAATGCAGCAAGTTTTCCTTTCAGAAACAAACTCAGTTCTCCTAAGAAAACAATGTGCCAGATGCTCCTGCTTCTAACACAGATGGTTTTCTTATGAGAGATACATGATTTTCTTCCACTTAGCTGAAGAGGCCTATTTGAACTAAATGAACTTCTCCCCACGTTGAATACTATGATTGGCAAGATGAATTCTTTCAAAAACTAACTCAATTCTCAGGCAAACAATGTGCTTAATGTTCCTACTTCTAGCACAGATGGTTTTCTTTTGAGAACTACATGTGTTTCTTCCACTTAGCTGAATAGGCCTATTTCAACCAAAATGAGCCTTTTCCGACCTAGAAAACTATGATTTGCAGGAGGTATTCGTTTCCAAAACTAGCTCAATTTTCACACAGAAAAAAATGTGCTAGATGCTCCTGTTTCTAAAGCAGATGGTTTTCTCTATACAGAGACATGTGTTTCTTCCACTTAGCTGACTCGGCCTATTTGGAGCAAACATAGCGCATCTCCACCTTTAACACCCAAGATCCAGGAAGTATTCACTTCAAAACCTAAATCGATCTCACACAGAAACAAACCTAGATATGGCAGCTTCGGACAGGATGACTTTCTTTGGAGAAATGTTGTGTTTCTTCAACTCTGCTGAATATATCTCTTTTGAGCAACATGAGCTGCAATCCACCAGTAAACTATGATTTGCAAGAAGTTTTCCTTTGAAAAACTAACTCAGTTCTCACTGGAAAAGAGTGTGGTAGATGATCTTGCAGATCAACCATCGTCAGACAGAAGGTTGTCTTTTGAGTGGTACATGTGTTTCTTCAACTTAGGTGATTAGGCCTATTTGGAGCAAACAGAGCCCATCTCCACCTTGAAAACTATGATATGCAGGAAGTACTCATTTCAAAAACGAATGCAATTCTCACTGAAAACAATGTGCTAAGTACTGCCCCTCCATCACAGATGGGTTTTTTTGGTGAGATACATGTGTTTCTTCAACACAGCTGAAATGCCGTACTTGGAGAAAACAGAATCTAAATCCACCTTGAAATAACGAACTTTTAGGAAGTATTCCTTTCAAAAACTAAAATAGTTCTCAAGGAAACAATGCACTAGATGCTTCTGCTACTAACTTAGATGGTTTTCTTTATAGACATCCATGTGTTTCTTAAACTCAACTGAATAGGACTATTTGGAGCAAACAGAAGCTTTCTCCACCTTGAAAACTAAACTTTGCAGGAAGAATTCCTTTCAAACACTAAATAAATTCTCACAGGGAAAAAATCTGCTAGATGTTGCAGCTTCTACCATAGAGGGTTTTCTTCGGAGAGATACATGTGTTTCTTCAACTCAGTGGAGTAATCATATTTGGAGCAAACACAGTCCATCTCCACCTGAAACACGTAAGATGCAGGAAGTATTCCATTCCAAAACGAATTCAATTCTCACATGGGAACAATCAGTGAGATGCTCCTGCTTCTAACGAGGATGGTTTTCTTTGAGAGAATCATGTGTTTCTTCAACTTAGCTGAAAAGATCAATTTGAAGCAAAAAGAACTTATCTCCACCCTGAAATCTATGATTGGCAGGAAGTATTCCTTTCAAAACTAACTCAACTCTCTCAGGGAAACAACATGCCAAATGCTGCTGCTTCTTACATGGAAGGTTTTCTTTATAGAGGCACATATGTTTCTTCAACTTAGTTGAATAGGCCTATTTGCAGCACACACCACTATCTCCACCTAGAAACACCTAATTAGCAGGAAGTATTCCCTTCAAGACCTAAACCTATTCTCATAGGGAAACCAGGTGCTTGACACGGCAGCCTTGAACAGAGATGATTTTCTTGGGAGGGATGCATGTGTTTCTTCAATTCTGCTGAATAGTCCTGTGTGTAGCAACATTAGCCATAATCCACCTTGAAAAGTGTGATTTTCAAGAAGTATTCCTCTCATAAACTAACTCAGTTCTCCAAGGAGAAAATGTGCTAGATGCTCATGCTTCTAACAGAGATAGTTTTCTTTGGGAGATGCATGTGTTTGTTAAACTCAGCTAAATAGCCCTATTTGGATCAAACAGAGCCTATCTCCTCCTTGAAACACCTAAGTGGCAGAAATTATGTCTTTCAAAAACTAACTCAGTTTCTAGGGAAACAATATAATAGATTCTCCTGCTTATTACATACATGGTTTTCTCTATACAGTTACATGTGTATCTTCAACTTAGCAGAAAAAGCCTATTTGGAGCAAACATACCCTATCTGCACCTTGAAACACCTACGTTGCAGGAAGTATTCTTTACAAAACCTAAATCGATTCTCACAGGGAAACAATGTGCTAAATGCTGCCGCTTCTAACATAGATGGTTTTCATTGAGGGATAAATGTGCTTTTTCAACTCATCAGAAAAGGCCAATTTGGAGCAAAGGGTCTATCTCCACCTGGAAAACTATGATTTGCAGGATGAATTCCTTTCAAACACTAACTGAATTTTCAAAGGGAAGTAATGTGCTAGATGCTCCTTCTTCTATCATAGACGGTTTTTGGAGGAAACTGACCTGATCTCCACCTGGAAACACCTACGTTGCAGTAAGTACACCTTTCAAAAGCTAAATCGATTCTCATAGGGAAACAGTGTGCCATGGCCTCAGATTCTAAAACAGATGGTTTTATTTGAGGGATACACGTACTTATGGAACTCATCTGAAAAGGCCTATTTGGAGCAAACACAGCCTATCGCCACCCTGGAAACTATGGTTTGCAGGAAGTATAGTTTTCAAAGAGTCAGTGAATTCTCACAGGGAAACAATCTGCTGGAGGCTGCAGCTTCTAACATGGATGGTTTTCTGTGGAGAGATACATTTGTTTCTTCAAGTCAGCTGAATAGGGCCATATGCAGGAACATGAGCACTAATCCACCTTGAAAACTGTGATTTGCAGGAAGTATTCCTGGGAAAACTAACTCAATTCTCACAGAGAAATAATATGCTAGATGCTCCTGCTTCTAACCGAGATGATTTTCTTTTGAGAGATACAAGTGTTTCTTCAACTTAGCTGAACAGTTGAAGACTATGAGTCTTCAACTCATAGTTGAAGTTGGAAGACTATGAGCCTCTCCCATCTTCAAGACTCTGATTTGTAGAATGGATTCTTTCAAGAACTACCTCAGTTCTCATAAGGAAACAAGGTGCTAGATTCTCCTGCTTCAAGCACAGATGGTTGTCTTTGGAGAGATATATGTGTTTCTTCAACTCAGCTGAATAGCCCCATTTGAATCCATCAGAGCCTATCTCCACTATGAAAACTGTGATATGCGGGACATATTCTTTCAAAAACTAACTCAATTCCCAGGCAAAGAATGTGGTAGGTTTTCCTGATTCTAACACAGATGGTTTTCTTTCCAGAGATCTATGTGTTTCATTAAGAGAGCTGAATAGGCCAATTTGAACGAATAGCGCCTAACTTCCTGGCAAACTATGACTTGCAGGAAGAATTCCTTTAAAAAACTAAGTCAATTCTGAGAGGAATGCAATGTGCTAGATGTTCCTTTTTATAACACAAATGGTTTTTTTTTGAGAGATACATGTGATTCTTCAACTCCTCTGAATAGGCCTATTTGGAGCAATATGAACCGTAATCCACCTAGGCAGCTATGAGTCGCAAAAACTAACTCAGTTCTCACAGGGAAACAATGTGCTAGACACTCCTGCTTCTAACACAGATGGTTGTCTTTCGAGAAAAACGTGTGTTTCTTCAACTGAGCTGAATAGGCCTATTTCAAGCAAAATGACCCTTTGCCCACCTTGAAAATGATGACTTGCAGGACGTATTCCTTTCAAAAACTAGTTCAATTCTCATACTGAAACAATGTGTAAAATGCTTCTGCTTCTATCAAAGGTGGTTTTCTTTATACAGATACATGGGTTTCTTCAACTTACCTGACTAGGCCTATTTGGAGCAAACAGAGCCTATCTCCACCTTGAAACACACAAGTTGCAGGAAGTATTCCTTTCAAAACCTATATCGATTCTCACAGGGAAACAATGAGAAAGAAATGGCAGCTACGAACAGAGATGATTTTCTTTGGAGAGATTTATGTGGTTCTTTAACTCAACTGAATAAGCCTATTTGGAGCAACATGAGCAGTACTCCACCTTGAACAATATGATTTGTAGAGTTTACCTTTGAAAAACCAACTCGGATCTCACAGGAAAACAATGTGCTTGATGTACCTACTTCAAACACCCATGGGTTTCTTACGAGAGATACATGTGTTTCTTCAACCTAGCTGAACAGGCCTATTTGGAACAAAATGTACTCTTCCCCACCTTGAATACTATGATTTTCAGAATGTATTCTTTCACAAACTTACTCAAATCTCAGGCAAAAAATGTGCTATATGATCCTGCTTCTAACACAGTGGGTTTCCTTTCGAGAGATACATGTGTTTCCACAAGATAGCTGAATGGGCCTATTTGGAGCAAAAGAACCAATTCTCCTGTAAATCTATGATTTGCATGAAGTATTCCTTTCAAAAACTAACTAAATTCTCACAGGGATACATGTGCTGGATCCTGCAGCTTGTAAGGAACCTATGATTTGCAGGAAGTCTTCCTCTGATAAACGACTTCAATTCTCACAGGGAAACAATGTGCTAGATGCTCCTGCTTAAAACACAGATGGCTGTCTTTGGAGAGATACATGTTTTTCTTCAACTCAGCTGAATAGGCATATTTGGAACAAAGACAGCCTATCACCACCTTGAAAAATCCACTTTGCAGAATTTGTACCTTCCAAAAAATAAGTCTAGTCCTTCAGGGAAATAATGCGCTAGATGCTCCTGCTTCTAACACAGGTGGATTTCTTTGGAGTGGTACATGTATTTCTTCAACTCAGATGAATAGTCCCATATGGATCATACAGAAGCTTTCTCCACGTGGAAACACCCAAGTTGCAAAATTAGGCTTTTCAAATACTAACGCAATTTCGAGGGAAACAATGTACTAGATCCTCCTGCTTCTAAAATACATGGTTATCGTTATAGGGATACATGTGTTACTTCAACTTAGCTGAATACGCCTATTTGGATCAAAGAGACCCTATATGCACCTTGAAACACCTACATTGAAGAAAGATACCTGGTAGAACCTAAATAGATTCTCCAGGGGAAAAATGTGCTTAATGCCGCAGCTTCTAACATGGATGGTTTTCATGAAGGGAAAAATGTGCTTTTTCAGCTCATCTGCAAAGGCCTTTTGGAGCCAACAAATCTATCTCCACCTTGAAAACTATGCTTTGCAGGATGTTTTCCTTTCAAAAACTAACTGAATTTTGACAGGGAAATGATATGCTTGATGCTCCTTCTTCTATCATAGATGGTTTTCTTTCTAGAGATACATGTGTTTCTTAAACTTAGCTGAATAGGCCTTCCTGGAGCAAACAGAGACTATCTCCACCTTGAAAACTGATATACAGGAAGTATTCATTAAAAAAACTAACAGTTCTCACAGGGAAACAATGTGCCACATGCTGCATCTTCTATAACAGATGATTTTCTTTGGAGAGTTACATGTGTTTCTTCAACTCAGCTGAATAGCCCTACTTCGAGCAAACAAAGCCTAACACCTCCTTGAAACACCTAAGTTTCAAAACTATTCCCTACAAAAAAACTCAGTTCTCAAAGGTCATCAATGCACTAGATGCTCCTGATTCAAAATTAGATGGTTTTCTTTATAGAGATACATGTGTTTCTTCAACTCAGCGGAGTAGGCCTGTTTGGAGCGAAGAAAGCCTTTCTCCACCTTAGAAAGTATGATTTGCAGGAAGTATTTCTTTGAAAAAATAACTCAGTTCTAACAGGGAAACAATGATTTTGATGCTCATGCTCCTAACACACATGGTTTTCATTTGAGCAATATATGTATTTCTTCAACTTAGCTGAATGGGCCTAATTGGGGCAAACAGACCCTATCTCCACCTTGAAACATGTAAATTGCAGGGAGTATTCCATCAAAAACGAACTCAATTCTCACAGGGAAACAATGTTCTTCTAGATGCTCCTGCTTCTAACACAGATGATTGTCATTGGAGAGATACATGTGTTTCTTCAACTCAGCTGAATAGGCCTATTCGGAACAAAGAGAGATTATCACCACCTTGAAAAATCCACGTTGCAGGAAGTATTCCACTCAAAAATGAACTCAATTCTTTCAGGGAAACAATGTGCTAGATGCTGCTGCTTCTAACACAGATGGTTTACTTTAGAGATATATATATGTGTTTCTTCAACTTAGCTGAATATGCCTATTTTGAAAAACATTCGCTTTTCCCCCCTGTGAAAACTATGATTTGCAGGACGTATTACTTGGGAAAACGAAAACAAGCCTCACAGGAATACAATGTGCTAGGTGCTGCAGCTTCTAACATAGAAGGTTTTCTTTGAAGAGATACATGTGTTTCTTAAACTCAGCTGAATAACCATATTCGGAGCTAACAGAGCCCACTGAAACTGAAACACCTAAGTTGCAGGAAGTATTCGTTTCAAAAATTAAGTATATCCTCACAGGGAAACAAAGTGTGAAATGCTTCTGCTTCTGAAACAGATGGTTTTGTTTTAAGAGATACATGTCTTTCTTCAACTCATCTGAATAGGCCTATTTGGAACAACATGAGTCGTAATCCACCTTGAAAACTGTGAAATGCAGCAAGTTTTCCTTTCAGAAACAAACTCAGTTCTCCTAGGAAAACAATGTGCCAGATGCTCCTGCTTCTAACACAGATGGTTTTCTTATGAGAGATACATGATTTTCTTCCACTTAGCTGAAGAGGCCTATTTGAACTAAATGAACTTCTCCCCACGTTGAATACTATGATTGGCAAGATGAATTCTTTCAAAAACTAACTCAATTCTCAGGCAAACAATGTGCTTAATGTTCCTACTTCTAGCACAGATGGTTTTCTTTTGAGAACTACATGTGTTTCTTCCACTTAGCTGAATAGGCCTATTTCAACCAAAATGAGCCTTTTCCGACCTACAAAACTATGATTTGCAGGAGGTATTCGTTTCCAAAACTAGCTCAATTTTCACACAGAAAAAAATGTGCTAGATGCTCCTGTTTCTAAAGCAGATGGTTTTCTCTATACAGAGACATGTGTTTCTTCCACTTAGCTGACTCGGCCTATTTGGAGCAAACATAGCGCATCTCCACCTTTAACACCCAAGATCCAGGAAGTATTCACTTCAAAACCTAAATCGATCTCACACAGAAACAAACCTAGATATGGCAGCTTCGGACAGGATGACTTTCTTTGGAGAAATGTTGTGTTTCTTCAACTCTGCTGAATATATCTCTTTTGAGCAACATGAGCTGCAATCCACCAGTAAACTATGATTTGCAAGAAGTTTTCCTTTGAAAAACTAACTCAGTTCTCACTGGAAAAGAGTGTGGTAGATGATCTTGCAGATCAACCATCGTCAGACAGAAGGTTGTCTTTTGAGTGGTACATGTGTTTCTTCAACTTAGGTGATTAGGCCTATTTGGAGCAAACAGAGCCCATCTCCACCTTGAAAACTATGATATGCAGGAAGTATTCATTTCAAAAACGAATGCAATTCTCACTGAAAACAATGTGCTAAGTACTGCCCCTCCATCACAGATGGGTTTTTTTGGTGAGATACATGTGTTTCTTCAACACAGCTGAAATGCCGTACTTGGAGAAAACAGAATCTAAATCCACCTTGAAATAACGAACTTTTAGGAAGTATTCCTTTCAAAAACTAAAATAGTTCTCAAGGAAACAATGCACTAGATGCTTCTGCTACTAACTTAGATGGTTTTCTTTATAGACATCCATGTGTTTCTTAAACTCAACTGAATAGGACTATTTGGAGCAAACAGAAGCTTTCTCCACCTTGAAAACTAAACTTTGCAGGAAGAATTCCTTTCAAACACTAAATAAATTCTCACAGGGAAAAAATCTGCTAGATGTTGCAGCTTCTACCATAGAGGGTTTTCTTCGGAGAGATACATGTGTTTCTTCAACTCAGTGGAGTAATCATATTTGGAGCAAACACAGTCCATCTCCACCTGAAACACGTAAGATGCAGGAAGTATTCCATTCCAAAACGAATTCAATTCTCACATGGGAACAATCAGTGAGATGCTCCTGCTTCTAACGAGGATGGTTTTCTTTGAGAGAATCATGTGTTTCTTCAACTTAGCTGAAAAGATCAATTTGAAGCAAAAAGAACTTATCTCCACCCTGAAATCTATGATTGGCAGGAAGTATTCCTTTCAAAACTAACTCAACTCTCTCAGGGAAACAACATGCCAAATGCTGCTGCTTCTTACATGGAAGGTTTTCTTTATAGAGGCACATATGTTTCTTCAACTTAGTTGAATAGGCCTATTTGCAGCACACACCACTATCTCCACCTAGAAACACCTAATTAGCAGGAAGTATTCCCTTCAAGACCTAAACCTATTCTCATAGGGAAACCAGGTGCTTGACACGGCAGCCTTGAACAGAGATGATTTTCTTGGGAGGGATGCATGTGTTTCTTCAATTCTGCTGAATAGTCCTGTGTGTAGCAACATTAGCCATAATCCACCTTGAAAAGTGTGATTTTCAAGAAGTATTCCTCTCATAAACTAACTCAGTTCTCCAAGGAGAAAATGTGCTAGATGCTCATGCTTCTAACAGAGATAGTTTTCTTTGGGAGATGCATGTGTTTGTTAAACTCAGCTAAATAGCCCTATTTGGATCAAACAGAGCCTATCTCCTCCTTGAAACACCTAAGTGGCAGAAATTATGTCTTTCAAAAACTAACTCAGTTTCTAGGGAAACAATATAATAGATTCTCCTGCTTATTACATACATGGTTTTCTCTATAGAGTTACATGTGTATCTTCAACTTAGCAGAAAAAGCCTATTTGGAGCAAACATACCCTATCTGCACCTTGAAACACCTACGTTGCAGGAAGTATTCTTTACAAAACCTAAATCGATTCTCACAGGGAAACAATGTGCTAAATGCTGCCGCTTCTAACATAGATGGTTTTCATTGAGGGATAAATGTGCTTTTTCAACTCATCAGAAAAGGCCAATTTGGAGCAAAGGGTCTATCTCCACCTGGAAAACTATGATTGTCAGGATGAATTCCCTTCAAACACTAACTGAATTTTCAAAGGGAAGTAATGTGCTAGATGCTCCTTCTTCTATCATAGACGGTTTTTGGAGGAAACTGACCTGATCTCCACCTGGAAACACCTACGTTGCAGTAAGTACACCTTTCAAAAGCTAAATCGATTCTCATAGGGAAACAGTGTGCCATGGCCTCAGATTCTAAAACAGATGGTTTTATTTGAGGGATACACGTACTTATGGAACTCATCTGAAAAGGCCTATTGGGAGCAAACACAGCCTATCGCCACCCTGGAAACTATGGTTTGCAGGAAGTATAGTTTTCAAAGAGTCAGTGAATTCTCACAGGGAAACAATCTGCTGGAGGCTGCAGCTTCTAACATGGATGGTTTTCTGTGGAGAGATACATTTGTTTCTTCAAGTCAGCTGAATAGGGCCATATGCAGGAACATGAGCACTAATCCACCTTGAAAACTGTGATTTGCAGGAAGTATTCCTGGGAAAACTAACTCAATTCTCACAGAGAAATAATATGCTAGATGCTCCTGCTTCTAACCGAGATGATTTTCTTTTGAGAGATACAAGTGTTTCTTCAACTTAGCTGAACAGTTGAAGACTATGAGTCTTCAACTCATAGTTGAAGTTGGAAGACTATGAGCCTCTCCCATCTTCAAGACTCTGATTTGTAGAATGGATTCTTTCAAGAACTACCTCAGTTCTCATAAGGAAACAAGGTGCTAGATTCTCCTGCTTCAAGCACAGATGGTTGTCTTTGGAGAGATATATGTGTTTCTTCAACTCAGCTGAATAGCCCCATTTGAATCCATCAGAGCCTATCTCCACTATGAAAACTGTGATATGCGGGACATATTCTTTCAAAAACTAACTCAATTCCCAGGCAAAGAATGTGGTAGGTTTTCCTGATTCTAACACAGATGGTTTTCTTTCCAGAGATCTATGTGTTTCATTAAGAGAGCTGAATAGGCCAATTTGAACGAATAGCGCCTAACTTCCTGGCAAACTATGACTTGCAGGAAGAATTCCTTTAAAAAACTAAGTCAATTCTGAGAGGAATGCAATGTGCTAGATGTTCCTTTTTATAACACAAATGGTTTTTTTTTGAGAGATACATGTGATTCTTCAACTCCTCTGAATAGGCCTATTTGGAGCAATATGAACCGTAATCCACCTAGGCAGCTATGACTCGCAAAAACTAACTCAGTTCTCACAGGGAAACAATGTGCTAGACACTCCTGCTTCTAACACAGATGGTTGTCTTTCGAGAAAAACGTGTGTTTCTTCAACTGAGCTGAATAGGCCTATTTCAAGCAAAATGACCCTTTGCCCACCTTGAAAATGATGACTTGCAGGACGTATTCCTTTCAAAAACTAGTTCAATTCTCATACTGAAACAATGTGTAAAATGCTTCTGCTTCTATCAAAGGTGGTTTTCTTTATACAGATACATGGGTTTCTTCAACTTACCTGACTAGGCCTATTTGGAGCAAACAGAGCCTATCTCCACCTTGAAACACACAAGTTGCAGGAAGTATTCCTTTCAAAACCTATATCGATTCTCACAGGGAAACAATGAGAAAGAAATGGCAGCTACGAACAGAGATGATTTTCTTTGGAGAGATTTATGTGGTTCTTTAACTCAACTGAATAAGCCTATTTGGAGCAACATGAGCAGTACTCCACCTTGAACAATATGATTTGTAGAGTTTACCTTTGAAAAACCAACTCGGATCTCACAGGAAAACAATGTGCTTGATGTACCTACTTCAAACACCCATGGGTTTCTTACGAGAGATACATGTGTTTCTTCAACCTAGCTGAACAGGCCTATTTGGAACAAAATGTACTCTTCCCCACCTTGAATACTATGATTTTCAGAATGTATTCTTTCACAAACTTACTCAAATCTCAGGCAAAAAATGTGCTATATGATCCTGCTTCTAACACAGTGGGTTTCCTTTCGAGAGATACATGTGTTTCCACAAGATAGCTGAATGGGCCTATTTGGAGCAAAAGAACCAATTCTCCTGTAAATCTATGATTTGCATGAAGTATTCCTTTCAAAAACTAACTAAATTCTCACAGGGATACATGTGCTGGATCCTGCAGCTTGTAAGGAACCTATGATTTGCAGGAAGTCTTCCTCTGATAAACGACTTCAATTCTCACAGGGAAACAATGTGCTAGATGCTCCTGCTTAAAACACAGATGGCTGTCTTTGGAGAGATACATGTTTTTCTTCAACTCAGCTGAATAGGCATATTTGGAACAAAGACAGCCTATCACCACCTTGAAAAATCCACTTTGCAGAATTTGTACCTTCCAAAAAATAAGTCTAGTCCTTCAGGGAAATAATGCGCTAGATGCTCCTGCTTCTAACACAGGTGGATTTCTTTGGAGTGGTACATGTATTTCTTCAACTCAGATGAATAGTCCCATATGGATCATACAGAAGCTTTCTCCACGTGGAAACACCCAAGTTGCAAAATTAGGCTTTTCAAATACTAACGCAATTTCGAGGGAAACAATGTACTAGATCCTCCTGCTTCTAAAATACATGGTTATCGTTATAGGGATACATGTGTTACTTCAACTTAGCTGAATACGCCTATTTGGATCAAAGAGACCCTATATGCACCTTGAAACACCTACATTGAAGAAAGATACCTGGTAGAACCTAAATAGATTCTCCAGGGGAAAAATGTGCTTAATGCCGCAGCTTCTAACATGGATGGTTTTCATGAAGGGAAAAATGTGCTTTTTCAGCTCATCTGCAAAGGCCTTTTGGAGCCAACAAATCTATCTCCACCTTGAAAACTATGCTTTGCAGGATGTTTTCCTTTCAAAAACTAACTGAATTTTGACAGGGAAATGATATGCTTGATGCTCCTTCTTCTATCATAGATGGTTTTCTTTCTAGAGATACATGTGTTTCTTAAACTTAGCTGAATAGGCCTTCCTGGAGCAAACAGAGACTATCTCCACCTTGAAAACTGATATACAGGAAGTATTCATTAAAAAAACTAACAGTTCTCACAGGGAAACAATGTGCCACATGCTGCATCTTCTATAACAGATGATTTTCTTTGGAGAGTTACATGTGTTTCTTCAACTCAGCTGAATAGCCCTACTTCGAGCAAACAAAGCCTAACACCTCCTTGAAACACCTAAGTTTCAAAACTATTCCCTACAAAAAAACTCAGTTCTCAAAGGTCATCAATGCACTAGATGCTCCTGATTCAAAATTAGATGGTTTTCTTTATAGAGATACATGTGTTTCTTCAACTCAGCGGAGTAGGCCTGTTTGGAGCGAAGAAAGCCTTTCTCCACCTTAGAAAGTATGATTTGCAGGAAGTATTTCTTTGAAAAAATAACTCAGTTCTAACAGGGAAACAATGATTTTGATGCTCATGCTCCTAACACACATGGTTTTCATTTGAGCAATATATGTATTTCTTCAACTTAGCTGAATGGGCCTAATTGGGGCAAACAGACCCTATCTCCACCTTGAAACATGTAAATTGCAGGGAGTATTCCATCAAAAACGAACTCAATTCTCACAGGGAAACAATGTTCTTCTAGATGCTCCTGCTTCTAACACAGATGATTGTCATTGGAGAGATACATGTGTTTCTTCAACTCAGCTGAATAGGCCTATTCGGAACAAAGAGAGATTATCACCACCTTGAAAAATCCACGTTGCAGGAAGTATTCCACTCAAAAATGAACTCAATTCTTTCAGGGAAACAATGTGCTAGATGCTGCTGCTTCTAACACAGATGGTTTACTTTAGAGATATATATATGTGTTTCTTCAACTTAGCTGAATATGCCTATTTTGAAAAACATTCGCTTTTCCCCCCTGTGAAAACTATGATTTGCAGGACGTATTACTTGGGAAAACGAAAACAAGCCTCACAGGAATACAATGTGCTAGGTGCTGCAGCTTCTAACATAGAAGGTTTTCTTTGAAGAGATACATGTGTTTCTTAAACTCAGCTGAATAACCATATTCGGACCTAACAGAGCCCACTGAAACTGAAACACCTAAGTTGCAGGAAGTATTCGTTTCAAAAATTAAGTATATCCTCACAGGGAAACAAAGTGTGAAATGCTTCTGCTTCTGAAACAGATGGTTTTGTTTTAAGAGATACATGTCTTTCTTCAACTCATCTGAATAGGCCTATTTGGAACAACATGAGTCGTAAACCACCTTGAAAACTGTGAAATGCAGCAAGTTTTCCTTTCAGAAACAAACTCAGTTCTCCTAAGAAAACAATGTGCCAGATGCTCCTGCTTCTAACACAGATGGTTTTCTTATGAGAGATACATGATTTTCTTCCACTTAGCTGAAGAGGCCTATTTGAACTAAATGAACTTCTCCCCACGTTGAATACTATGATTGGCAAGATGAATTCTTTCAAAAACTAACTCAATTCTCAGGCAAACAATGTGCTTAATGTTCCTACTTCTAGCACAGATGGTTTTCTTTTGAGAACTACATGTGTTTCTTCCACTTAGCTGAATAGGCCTATTTCAACCAAAATGAGCCTTTTCCGACCTAGAAAACTATGATTTGCAGGAGGTATTCGTTTCCAAAACTAGCTCAATTTTCACACAGAAAAAAATGTGCTAGATGCTCCTGTTTCTAAAGCAGATGGTTTTCTCTATACAGAGACATGTGTTTCTTCCACTTAGCTGACTCGGCCTATTTGGAGCAAACATAGCGCATCTCCACCTTTAACACCCAAGATCCAGGAAGTATTCACTTCAAAACCTAAATCGATCTCACACAGAAACAAACCTAGATATGGCAGCTTCGGACAGGATGACTTTCTTTGGAGAAATGTTGTGTTTCTTCAACTCTGCTGAATATATCTCTTTTGAGCAACATGAGCTGCAATCCACCAGTAAACTATGATTTGCAAGAAGTTTTCCTTTGAAAAACTAACTCAGTTCTCACTGGAAAAGAGTGTGGTAGATGATCTTGCAGATCAACCATCGTCAGACAGAAGGTTGTCTTTTGAGTGGTACATGTGTTTCTTCAACTTAGGTGATTAGGCCTATTTGGAGCAAACAGATCCCATCTCCACCTTGAAAACTATGATATGCAGGAAGTATTCATTTCAAAAACGAATGCAATTCTCACTGAAAACAATGTGCTAAGTACTGCCCCTCCATCACAGATGGGTTTTTTTGGTGAGATACATGTGTTTCTTCAACACAGCTGAAATGCCGTACTTGGAGAAAACAGAATCTAAATCCACCTTGAAATAACGAACTTTTAGGAAGTATTCCTTTCAAAAACTAAAATAGTTCTCAAGGAAACAATGCACTAGATGCTTCTGCTACTAACTTAGATGGTTTTCTTTATAGACATCCATGTGTTTCTTAAACTCAACTGAATAGGACTATTTGGAGCAAACAGAAGCTTTCTCCACCTTGAAAACTAAACTTTGCAGGAAGAATTCCTTTCAAACACTAAATAAATTCTCACAGGGAAAAAATCTGCTAGATGTTGCAGCTTCTACCATAGAGGGTTTTCTTCGGAGAGATACATGTGTTTCTTCAACTCAGTGGAGTAATCATATTTGGAGCAAACACAGTCCATCTCCACCTGAAACACGTAAGATGCAGGAAGTATTCCATTCCAAAACGAATTCAATTCTCACATGGGAACAATCAGTGAGATGCTCCTGCTTCTAACGAGGATGGTTTTCTTTGAGAGAATCATGTGTTTCTTCAACTTAGCTGAAAAGATCAATTTGAAGCAAAAAGAACTTATCTCCACCCTGAAATCTATGATTGGCAGGAAGTATTCCTTTCAAAACTAACTCAACTCTCTCAGGGAAACAACATGCCAAATGCTGCTGCTTCTTACATGGAAGGTTTTCTTTATAGAGGCACATATGTTTCTTCAACTTAGTTGAATAGGCCTATTTGCAGCACACACCACTATCTCCACCTAGAAACACCTAATTAGCAGGAAGTATTCCCTTCAAGACCTAAACCTATTCTCATAGGGAAACCAGGTGCTTGACACGGCAGCCTTGAACAGAGATGATTTTCTTGGGAGGGATGCATGTGTTTCTTCAATTCTGCTGAATAGTCCTGTGTGTAGCAACATTAGCCATAATCCACCTTGAAAAGTGTGATTTTCAAGAAGTATTCCTCTCATAAACTAACTCAGTTCTCCAAGGAGAAAATGTGCTAGATGCTCATGCTTCTAACAGAGATAGTTTTCTTTGGGAGATGCATGTGTTTGTTAAACTCAGCTAAATAGCCCTATTTGGATCAAACAGAGCCTATCTCCTCCTTGAAACACCTAAGTGGCAGAAATTATGTCTTTCAAAAACTAACTCAGTTTCTAGGGAAACAATATAATAGATTCTCCTGCTTATTACATACATGGTTTTCTCTATACAGTTACATGTGTATCTTCAACTTAGCAGAAAAAGCCTATTTGGAGCAAACATACCCTATCTGCACCTTGAAACACCTACGTTGCAGGAAGTATTCTTTACAAAACCTAAATCGATTCTCACAGGGAAACAATGTGCTAAATGCTGCCGCTTCTAACATAGATGGTTTTCATTGAGGGATAAATGTGCTTTTTCAACTCATCAGAAAAGGCCAATTTGGAGCAAAGGGTCTATCTCCACCTGGAAAACTATGATTTGCAGGATGAATTCCTTTCAAACACTAACTGAATTTTCAAAGGGAAGTAATGTGCTAGATGCTCCTTCTTCTATCATAGACGGTTTTTGGAGGAAACTGACCTGATCTCCACCTGGAAACACCTACGTTGCAGTAAGTACACCTTTCAAAAGCTAAATCGATTCTCATAGGGAAACAGTGTGCCATGGCCTCAGATTCTAAAACAGATGGTTTTATTTGAGGGATACACGTACTTATGGAACTCATCTGAAAAGGCCTATTGGGAGCAAACACAGCCTATCGCCACCCTGGAAACTATGGTTTGCAGGAAGTATAGTTTTCAAAGAGTCAGTGAATTCTCACAGGGAAACAATCTGCTGGAGGCTGCAGCTTCTAACATGGATGGTTTTCTGTGGAGAGATACATTTGTTTCTTCAAGTCAGCTGAATAGGGCCATATGCAGGAACATGAGCACTAATCCACCTTGAAAACTGTGATTTGCAGGAAGTATTCCTGGGAAAACTAACTCAATTCTCACAGAGAAATAATATGCTAGATGCTCCTGCTTCTAACCGAGATGATTTTCTTTTGAGAGATACAAGTGTTTCTTCAACTTAGCTGAACAGTTGAAGACTATGAGTCTTCAACTCATAGTTGAAGTTGGAAGACTATGAGCCTCTCCCATCTTCAAGACTCTGATTTGTAGAATGGATTCTTTCAAGAACTACCTCAGTTCTCATAAGGAAACAAGGTGCTAGATTCTCCTGCTTCAAGCACAGATGGTTGTCTTTGGAGAGATATATGTGTTTCTTCAACTCAGCTGAATAGCCCCATTTGAATCCATCAGAGCCTATCTCCACTATGAAAACTGTGATATGCGGGACATATTCTTTCAAAAACTAACTCAATTCCCAGGCAAAGAATGTGGTAGGTTTTCCTGATTCTAACACAGATGGTTTTCTTTCCAGAGATCTATGTGTTTCATTAAGAGAGCTGAATAGGCCAATTTGAACGAATAGCGCCTAACTTCCTGGCAAACTATGACTTGCAGGAAGAATTCCTTTAAAAAACTAAGTCAATTCTGAGAGGAATGCAATGTGCTAGATGTTCCTTTTTATAACACAAATGGTTTTTTTTTGAGAGATACATGTGATTCTTCAACTCCTCTGAATAGGCCTATTTGGAGCAATATGAACCGTAATCCACCTAGGCAGCTATGAGTCGCAAAAACTAACTCAGTTCTCACAGGGAAACAATGTGCTAGACACTCCTGCTTCTAACACAGATGGTTGTCTTTCGAGAAAAACGTGTGTTTCTTCAACTGAGCTGAATAGGCCTATTTCAAGCAAAATGACCCTTTGCCCACCTTGAAAATGATGACTTGCAGGACGTATTCCTTTCAAAAACTAGTTCAATTCTCATACTGAAACAATGTGTAAAATGCTTCTGCTTCTATCAAAGGTGGTTTTCTTTATACAGATACATGGGTTTCTTCAACTTACCTGACTAGGCCTATTTGGAGCAAACAGAGCCTATCTCCACCTTGAAACACACAAGTTGCAGGAAGTATTCCTTTCAAAACCTATATCGATTCTCACAGGGAAACAATGAGAAAGAAATGGCAGCTACGAACAGAGATGATTTTCTTTGGAGAGATTTATGTGGTTCTTTAACTCAACTGAATAAGCCTATTTGGAGCAACATGAGCAGTACTCCACCTTGAACAATATGATTTGTAGAGTTTACCTTTGAAAAACCAACTCGGATCTCACAGGAAAACAATGTGCTTGATGTACCTACTTCAAACACCCATGGGTTTCTTACGAGAGATACATGTGTTTCTTCAACCTAGCTGAACAGGCCTATTTGGAACAAAATGTACTCTTCCCCACCTTGAATACTATGATTTTCAGAATGTATTCTTTCACAAACTTACTCAAATCTCAGGCAAAAAATGTGCTATATGATCCTGCTTCTAACACAGTGGGTTTCCTTTCGAGAGATACATGTGTTTCCACAAGATAGCTGAATGGGCCTATTTGGAGCAAAAGAACCAATTCTCCTGTAAATCTATGATTTGCATGAAGTATTCCTTTCAAAAACTAACTAAATTCTCACAGGGATACATGTGCTGGATCCTGCAGCTTGTAAGGAACCTATGATTTGCAGGAAGTCTTCCTCTGATAAACGACTTCAATTCTCACAGGGAAACAATGTGCTAGATGCTCCTGCTTAAAACACAGATGGCTGTCTTTGGAGAGATACATGTTTTTCTTCAACTCAGCTGAATAGGCATATTTGGAACAAAGACAGCCTATCACCACCTTGAAAAATCCACTTTGCAGAATTTGTACCTTCCAAAAAATAAGTCTAGTCCTTCAGGGAAATAATGCGCTAGATGCTCCTGCTTCTAACACAGGTGGATTTCTTTGGAGTGGTACATGTGTTTCTTCAACTCAGATGAATAGTCCCATATGGATCATACAGAAGCTTTCTCCACGTGGAAACACCCAAGTTGCAAAATTAGGCTTTTCAAATACTAACGCAATTTCGAGGGAAACAATGTACTAGATCCTCCTGCTTCTAAAATACATGGTTATCGTTATAGGGATACATGTGTTACTTCAACTTAGCTGAATACGCCTATTTGGATCAAAGAGACCCTATATGCACCTTGAAACACCTACATTGAAGAAAGATACCTGGTAGAACCTAAATAGATTCTCCAGGGGAAAAATGTGCTTAATGCCGCAGCTTCTAACATGGATGGTTTTCATGAAGGGAAAAATGTGCTTTTTCAGCTCATCTGCAAAGGCCTTTTGGAGCCAACAAATCTATCTCCACCTTGAAAACTATGCTTTGCAGGATGTTTTCCTTTCAAAAACTAACTGAATTTTGACAGGGAAATGATATGCTTGATGCTCCTTCTTCTATCATAGATGGTTTTCTTTCTAGAGATACATGTGTTTCTTAAACTTAGCTGAATAGGCCTTCCTGGAGCAAACAGAGACTATCTCCACCTTGAAAACTGATATACAGGAAGTATTCATTAAAAAAACTAACAGTTCTCACAGGGAAACAATGTGCCACATGCTGCATCTTCTATAACAGATGATTTTCTTTGGAGAGTTACATGTGTTTCTTCAACTCAGCTGAATAGCCCTACTTCGAGCAAACAAAGCCTAACACCTCCTTGAAACACCTAAGTTTCAAAACTATTCCCTACAAAAAAACTCAGTTCTCAAAGGTCATCAATGCACTAGATGCTCCTGATTCAAAATTAGATGGTTTTCTTTATAGAGATACATGTGTTTCTTCAACTCAGCGGAGTAGGCCTGTTTGGAGCGAAGAAAGCCTTTCTCCACCTTAGAAAGTATGATTTGCAGGAAGTATTTCTTTGAAAAAATAACTCAGTTCTAACAGGGAAACAATGATTTTGATGCTCATGCTCCTAACACACATGGTTTTCATTTGAGCAATATATGTATTTCTTCAACTTAGCTGAATGGGCCTAATTGGGGCAAACAGACCCTATCTCCACCTTGAAACATGTAAATTGCAGGGAGTATTCCATCAAAAACGAACTCAATTCTCACAGGGAAACAATGTTCTTCTAGATGCTCCTGCTTCTAACACAGATGATTGTCATTGGAGAGATACATGTGTTTCTTCAACTCAGCTGAATAGGCCTATTCGGAACAAAGAGAGATTATCACCACCTTGAAAAATCCACGTTGCAGGAAGTATTCCACTCAAAAATGAACTCAATTCTTTCAGGGAAACAATGTGCTAGATGCTGCTGCTTCTAACACAGATGGTTTACTTTAGAGATATATATATGTGTTTCTTCAACTTAGCTGAATATGCCTATTTTGAAAAACATTCGCTTTTCCCCCCTGTGAAAACTGTGATTTGCAGGACGTATTACTTGGGAAAACGAAAACAAGCCTCACAGGAATACAATGTGCTAGGTGCTGCAGCTTCTAACATAGAAGGTTTTCTTTGAAGAGATACATGTGTTTCTTAAACTCAGCTGAATAACCATATTCGGAGCTAACAGAGCCCACTGAAACTGAAACCCCTAAGTTGCAGGAAGTATTCGTTTCAAAAATTAAGTATATCCTCACAGGGAAACAAAGTGTGAAATGCTTCTGCTTCTGAAACAGATGGTTTTGTTTTAAGAGATACATGTCTTTCTTCAACTCATCTGAATAGGCCTATTTGGAACAACATGAGTCGTAATCCACCTTGAAAACTGTGAAATGCAGCAAGTTTTCCTTTCAGAAACAAACTCAGTTCTCCTAGGAAAACAATGTGCCAGATGCTCCTGCTTCTAACACAGATGGTTTTCTTATGAGAGATACATGATTTTCTTCCACTTAGCTGAAGAGGCCTATTTGAACTAAATGAACTTCTCCCCACGTTGAATACTATGATTGGCAAGATGAATTCTTTCAAAAACTAACTCAATTCTCAGGCAAACAATGTGCTTAATGTTCCTACTTCTAGCACAGATGGTTTTCTTTTGAGAACTACATGTGTTTCTTCCACTTAGCTGAATAGGCCTATTTCAACCAAAATGAGCCTTTTCCGACCTAGAAAACTACGATTTGCAGGAGGTATTCGTTTCCAAAACTAGCTCAATTTTCACACAGAAAAAAATGTGCTAGATGCTCCTGTTTCTAAAGCAGATGGTTTTCTCTATACAGAGACATGTGTTTCTTCCACTTAGCTGACTCGGCCTATTTGGAGCAAACATAGCGCATCTCCACCTTTAACACCCAAGATCCAGGAAGTATTCACTTCAAAACCTAAATCGATCTCACACAGAAACAAACCTAGATATGGCAGCTTCGGACAGGATGACTTTCTTTGGAGAAATGTTGTGTTTCTTCAACTCTGCTGAATATATCTCTTTTGAGCAACATGAGCTGCAATCCACCAGTAAACTATGATTTGCAAGAAGTTTTCCTTTGAAAAACTAACTCAGTTCTCACTGGAAAAGAGTGTGGTAGATGATCTTGCAAATCAACCATCGTCAGACAGAAGGTTGTCTTTTGAGTGGTACATGTGTTTCTTCAACTTAGGTGATTAGGCCTATTTGGAGCAAACAGAGCCCATCTCCACCTTGAAAACTATGATATGCAGGAAGTATTCATTTCAAAAACGAATGCAATTCTCACTGAAAACAATGTGCTAAGTACTGCCCCTCCATCACAGATGGGTTTTTTTGGTGAGATACATGTGTTTCTTCAACACAGCTGAAATGCCGTACTTGGAGAAAACAGAATCTAAATCCACCTTGAAATAACGAACTTTTAGGAAGTATTCCTTTCAAAAACTAAAATAGTTCTCAAGGAAACAATGCACTAGATGCTTCTGCTACTAACTTAGATGGTTTTCTTTATAGACATCCATGTGTTTCTTAAACTCAACTGCATAGGACTATTTGGAGCAAACAGAAGCTTTCTCCACCTTGAAAACTAAACTTTGCAGGAAGAATTCCTTTCAAACACTAAATAAATTCTCACAGGGAAAATATCTGCTAGATGTTGCAGCTTCTACCATAGAGGGTTTTCTTTGGAGAGATACATGTGTTTCTTCAACTCAGTGGAGTAATCATATTTGGAGCAAACACAGTCCATCTCCACCTGAAACACATAAGATGCAGGAAGTATTCCATTCCAAAACGAATTCAATTCTCACATGGGAACAATCAGTGAGATGCTCCTGCTTCTAACGAGGATGGTTTTCTTTGAGAGAATCATGTGTTTCTTCAACTTAGCTGAAAAGATCAATTTGAAGCAAAAAGAACTTATCTCCACCCTGAAATCTATGATTGGCAGGAAGTATTCCTTTCAAAACTAACTCAACTCTCTCAGGGAAACAACATGCCAAATGCTGCTGCTTCTTACATGGAAGGTTTTCTTTATAGAGGCACATATGTTTCTTCAACTTAGTTGAATAGGCCTATTTGCAGCACACACCACTATCTCCACCTAGAAACACCTAATTAGCAGGAAGTATTCCCTTCAAGACCTAAACCTATTCTCATAGGGAAACCAGGTGCTTGACACGGCAGCCTTGAACAGAGATGATTTTCTTGGGAGGGATGCATGTGTTTCTTCAATTCTGCTGAATAGTCCTGTGTGTAGCAACATTAGCCATAATCCACCTTGAAAAGTGTGATTTTCAAGAAGTATTCCTCTCATAAACTAACTCAGTTCTCCAAGGAGAAAATGTGCTAGATGCTCATGCTTCTAACAGAGATAGTTTTCTTTGGGAGATGCATGTGTTTGTTAAACTCAGCTAAATAGCCCTATTTGGATCAAACAGAGCCTATCTCCTCCTTGAAACACCTAAGTGGCAGAAATTATGTCTTTCAAAAACTAACTCAGTTTCTAGGGAAACAATATAATAGATTCTCCTGCTTATTACATACATGGTTTTCTCTATAGAGTTACATGTGTATCTTCAACTTAGCAGAAAAAGCCTATTTGGAGCAAACATACCCTATCTGCACCTTGAAACACCTACGTTGCAGGAAGTATTCTTTACAAAACCTAAATCGATTCTCACAGGGAAACAATGTGCTAAATGCTGCCGCTTCTAACATAGATGGTTTTCATTGAGGGATAAATGTGCTTTTTCAACTCATCAGAAAAGGCCAATTTGGAGCAAAGGGTCTATCTCCACCTGGAAAACTATGATTTGCAGGATGAATTCCTTTGAAACACTAACTGAATTTTCAAAGGGAAGTAATGTGCTAGATGCTCCTTCTTCTATCATAGACCGTTTTTGGAGGAAACTGACCTGATCTCCACCTGGAAACACCTACGTTGCAGTAAGTACACCTTTCAAAAGCTAAATCGATTCTCATAGGGAAACAGTGTGCCATGGCCTCAGATTCTAAAACAGATGGTTTTATTTGAGGGATACACGTACTTATGGAACTCATCTGAAAAGGCCTATTGGGAGCAAACACAGCCTATCGCCACCCTGGAAACTATGGTTTGCAGGAAGTATAGTTTTCAAAGAGTCAGTGAATTCTCACAGGGAAACAATCTGCTGGAGGCTGCAGCTTCTAACATGGATGGTTTTCTGTGGAGAGATACATTTGTTTCTTCAAGTCAGCTGAATAGGGCCATATGCAGGAACATGAGCACTAATCCACCTTGAAAACTGTGATTTGCAGGAAGTATTCCTGGGAAAACTAACTCAATTCTCACAGAGAAATAATATGCTAGATGCTCCTGCTTCTAACCGAGATGATTTTCTTTTGAGAGATACAAGTGTTTCTTCAACTTAGCTGAACAGTTGAAGACTATGAGTCTTCAACTCATAGTTGAAGTTGGAAGACTATGAGCCTCTCCCATCTTCAAGACTCTGATTTGTAGAATGGATTCTTTCAAGAACTACCTCAGTTCTCATAAGGAAACAAGGTGCTAGATTCTCCTGCTTCAAGCACAGATGGTTGTCTTTGGAGAGATATATGTGTTTCTTCAACTCAGCTGAATAGCCCCATTTGAATCCATCAGAGCCTATCTCCACTATGAAAACTGTGATATGCGGGACATATTCTTTCAAAAACTAACTCAATTCCCAGGCAAAGAATGTGGTAGGTTTTCCTGATTCTAACACAGATGGTTTTCTTTCCAGAGATCTATGTGTTTCATTAAGAGAGCTGAATAGGCCAATTTGAACGAATAGCGCCTAACTTCCTGGCAAACTATGACTTGCAGGAAGAATTCCTTTAAAAAACTAAGTCAATTCTGAGAGGAATGCAATGTGCTAGATGTTCCTTTTTATAACACAAATGGTTTTTTTTTGAGAGATACATGTGATTCTTCAACTCCTCTGAATAGGCCTATTTGGAGCAATATGAACCGTAATCCACCTAGGCAGCTATGAGTCGCAAAAACTAACTCAGTTCTCACAGGGAAACAATGTGCTAGACACTCCTGCTTCTAACACAGATGGTTGTCTTTCGAGAAAAACGTGTGTTTCTTCAACTGAGCTGAATAGGCCTATTTCAAGCAAAATGACCCTTTGCCCACCTTGAAAATGATGACTTGCAGGACGTATTCCTTTCAAAAACTAGTTCAATTCTCATACTGAAACAATGTGTAAAATGCTTCTGCTTCTATCAAAGGTGGTTTTCTTTATACAGATACATGGGTTTCTTCAACTTACCTGACTAGGCCTATTTGGAGCAAACAGAGCCTATCTCCACCTTGAAACACACAAGTTGCAGGAAGTATTCCTTTCAAAACCTATATCGATTCTCACAGGGAAACAATGTGAAAGAAATGGCAGCTACGAACAGAGATGATTTTCTTTGGAGAGATTTATGTGGTTCTTTAACTCAACTCAATAAGCCTATTTGGAGCAACATGAGCAGTACTCCACCTTGAACAATATGATTTGTAGAGTTTACCTTTGAAAAACCAACTCGGATCTCACAGGAAAACAATGTGCTTGATGTACCTACTTCAAACACACATGGGTTTCTTACGAGAGATACATGTGTTTCTTCAACCTAGCTGAACAGGCCTATTTGGAACAAAATGTACTCTTCCCCACCTTGAATACTATGATTTTCAGAATGTATTCTTTCACAAACTTACTCAAATCTCAGGCAAAAAATGTGCTATATGATCCTGCTTCTAACACAGTGGGTTTCCTTTCGAGAGATACATGTGTTTCCATAAGATAGCTGAATGGGCCTATTTGGAGCAAAAGAACCAATTCTCCTGTAAATCTATGATTTGCATGAAGTATTCCTTTCAAAAACTAACTAAATTCTCACAGGGATACATGTGCTGGATCCTGCAGCTTGTAAGGAACCTATGATTTGCAGGAAGTCTTCCTCTGATAAACGACTTCAATTCTCACAGGGAAACAATGTGCTAGATGCTCCTGCTTAAAACACAGATGGCTGTCTTTGGAGAGATACATGTTTTTCTTCAACTCAGCTGAATAGGCATATTTGGAACAAAGACAGCCTATCACCACCTTGAAAAATCCACTTTGCAGAATTTGTACCTTCCAAAAAATAAGTCTAGTCCTTCAGGGAAATAATGCGCTAGATGCTCCTGCTTCTAACACAGGTGGATTTCTTTGGAGTGGTACATGTATTTCTTCAACTCAGATGAATAGTCCCATATGGATCATACAGAAGCTTTCTCCACGTGGAAACACCCAAGTTGCAAAATTAGGCTTTTCAAATACTAACGCAATTTCGAGGGAAACAATGTACTAGATCCTCCTGCTTCTAAAATACATGGTTATCGTTATAGGGATACATGTGTTACTTCAACTTAGCTGAATACGCCTATTTGGATCAAGGAGACCCTATATGCACCTTGAAACACCTACATTGAAGAAAGATACCTGGTAGAACCTAAATAGATTCTCCAGGGGAAAAATGTGCTTAATGCCGCAGCTTCTAACATGGATGGTTTTCATGAAGGGAAAAATGTGCTTTTTCAGCTCATCTGCAAAGGCCTTTTGGAGCCAACAAATCTATCTCCACCTTGAAAACTATGCTTTGCAGGATGTTTTCCTTTCAAAAACTAACTGAATTTTGACAGGGAAATGATATGCTTGATGCTCCTTCTTCTATCATAGATGGTTTTCTTTCTAGAGATACATGTGTTTCTTAAACTTAGCTGAATAGGCCTTCCTGGAGCAAACAGAGACTATCTCCACCTTGAAAACTGATATACAGGAAGTATTCATTAAAAAAACTAACAGTTCTCACAGGGAAACAATGTGCCACATGCTGCATCTTCTATAACAGATGATTTTCTTTGGAGAGTTACATGTGTTTCTTCAACTCAGCTGAATAGCCCTACTTCGAGCAAACAAAGCCTAACACCTCCTTGAAACACCTAAGTTTCAAAACTATTCCCTACAAAAAAACTCAGTTCTCAAAGGTCATCAATGCACTAGATGCTCCTGATTCAAAATTAGATGGTTTTCTTTATAGAGATACATGTGTTTCTTCAACTCAGCGGAGTAGGCCTGTTTGGAGCGAAGAAAGCCTTTCTCCACCTTAGAAAGTATGATTTGCAGGAAGTATTTCTTTGAAAAAATAACTCAGTTCTAACAGGGAAACAATGATTTTGATGCTCATGCTCCTAACACACATGGTTTTCATTTGAGCAATATATGTATTTCTTCAACTTAGCTGAATGGGCCTAATTGGGGCAAACAGACCCTATCTCCACCTTGAAACATGTAAATTGCAGGGAGTATTCCATCAAAAACGAACTCAATTCTCACAGGGAAACAATGTTCTTCTAGATGCTCCTGCTTCTAACACAGATGATTGTCATTGGAGAGATACATGTGTTTCTTCAACTCAGCTGAATAGGCCTATTCGGAACAAAGAGAGATTATCACCACCTTGAAAAATCCACGTTGCAGGAAGTATTCCACTCAAAAATGAACTCAATTCTTTCAGGGAAACAATGTGCTAGATGCTGCTGCTTCTAACACAGATGGTTTACTTTAGAGATATATATATATGTGTTTCTTCAACTTAGCTGAATATGCCTATTTTGAAAAAAATTCGCTTTTCCCCCCTGTGAAAACTATGATTTGCAGGACTTATTACTTGGGAAAACGAAAACAAGCCTCACAGGAATACAATGTGCTAGGTGCTGCAGCTTCTAACATAGAAGGTTTTCTTTGAAGAGATACATGTGTTTCTTAAACTCAGCTGAATAACCATATTCGGAGCTAACAGAGCCCACTGAAACTGAAACACCTAAGTTGCAGGAAGTATTCGTTTCAAAAATTAAGTATATCCTCACAGGGAAACAAAGTGTGAAATGCTTCTGCTTCTGAATCAGATGGTTTTGTTTTAAGAGATACATGTCTTTCTTCAACTCATCTGAATAGGCCTATTTGGAACAACATGAGTCGTAATCCACCTTGAAAACTGTGAAATGCAGCAAGTTTTCCTTTCAGAAACAAACTCAGTTCTCCTAAGAAAACAATGTGCCAGATGCTCCTGCTTCTAACACAGATGGTTTTCTTATGAGAGATACATGATTTTCTTCCACTTAGCTGAAGAGGCCTATTTGAACTAAATGAACTTCTCCCCACGTTGAATACTATGATTGGCAAGATGAATTCTTTCAAAAACTAACTCAATTCTCAGGCAAACAATGTGCTTAATGTTCCTACTTCTAGCACAGATGGTTTTCTTTTGAGAACTACATGTGTTTCTTCCACTTAGCTGAATAGGCCTATTTCAACCAAAACGAGCCTTTTCCGACCTAGAAAACTACGATTTGCAGGAGGTATTCGTTTCCAAAACTAGCTCAATTTTCACACAGAAAAAAATGTGCTAGATGCTCCTGTTTCTAAAGCAGATGGTTTTCTCTATACAGAGACATGTGTTTCTTCCACTTAGCTGACTCGGCCTATTTGGAGCAAACATAGCGCATCTCCACCTTTAACACCCAAGATCCAGGAAGTATTCACTTCAAAACCTAAATCGATCTCACACAGAAACAAACCTAGATATGGCAGCTTCGGACAGGATGACTTTCTTTGGAGAAATGTTGTGTTTCTTCAACTCTGCTGAATATATCTCTTTTGAGCAACATGAGCTGCAATCCACCAGTAAACTATGATTTGCAAGAAGTTTTCCTTTGAAAAACTAACTCAGTTCTCACTGGAAAAGAGTGTGGTAGATGATCTTGCAGATCAACCATCGTCAGACAGAAGGTTGTCTTTTGAGTGGTACATGTGTTTCTTCAACTTAGGTGATTAGGCCTATTTGGAGCAAACAGAGCCCATCTCCACCTTGAAAACTATGATATGCAGGAAGTATTCATTTCAAAAACGAATGCAATTCTCACTGAAAACAATGTGCTAAGTACTGCCCCTCCATCACAGATGGGTTTTTTTGGTGAGATACATGTGTTTCTTCAACACAGCTGAAATGCCGTACTTGGAGAAAACAGAATCTAAATCCACCTTGAAATAACGAACTTTTAGGAAGTATTCCTTTCAAAAACTAAAATAGTTCTCAAGGAAACAATGCACTAGATGCTTCTGCTACTAACTTAGATGGTTTTCTTTATAGACATCCATGTGTTTCTTAAACTCAACTGAATAGGACTATTTGGAGCAAACAGAAGCTTTCTCCACCTTGAAAACTAAACTTTGCAGGAAGAAATCCTTTCAAACACTAAATAAATTCTCACAGGGAAAAAATCTGCTAGATGTTGCAGCTTCTACCATAGAGGGTTTTCTTCGGAGAGATACATGTGTTTCTTCAACTCAGTGGAGTAATCATATTTGGAGCAAACACAGTCCATCTCCACCTGAAACACGTAAGATGCAGGAAGTATTCCATTCCAAAACGAATTCAATTCTCACATGGGAACAATCAGTGAGATGCTCCTGCTTCTAACGAGGATGGTTTTCTTTGAGAGAATCATGTGTTTCTTCAACTTAGCTGAAAAGATCAATTTGAAGCAAAAAGAACTTATCTCCACCCTGAAATCTATGATTGGCAGGAAGTATTCCTTTCAAAACTAACTCAACTCTCTCAGGGAAACAACATGCCAAATGCTGCTGCTTCTTACATGGAAGGTTTTCTTTATAGAGGCACATATGTTTCTTCAACTTAGTTGAATAGGCCTATTTGCAGCACACACCACTATCTCCACCTAGAAACACCTAATTAGCAGGAAGTATTCCCTTCAAGACCTAAACCTATTCTCATAGGGAAACCAGGTGCTTGACACGGCAGCCTTGAACAGAGATGATTTTCTTGGGAGGGATGCATGTGTTTCTTCATTTCTGCTGAATAGTCCTGTGTGTAGCAACATTAGCCATAATCCACCTTGAAAAGTGTGATTTTCAAGAAGTATTCCTCTCATAAACTAACTCAGTTCTCCAAGGAGAAAATGTGCTAGATGCTCATGCTTCTAACAGAGATAGTTTTCTTTGGGAGATGCATGTGTTTGTTAAACTCAGCTAAATAGCACTATTTGGATCAAACAGAGCCTATCTCCTCCTTGAAACACCTAAGTGGCAGAAATTATGTCTTTCAAAAACTAACTCAGTTTCTAGGGAAACAATATAATAGATTCTCCTGCTTATTACATACATGGTTTTCTCTATAGAGTTACATGTGTATCTTCAACTTAGCAGAAAAAGCCTATTTGGAGCAAACATACCCTATCTGCACCTTGAAACACCTACGTTGCAGGAAGTATTCTTTACAAAACCTAAATCGATTCTCACAGGGAAACAATGTGCTAAATGCTGCCGCTTCTAACATAGATGGTTTTCATTGAGGGATAAATGTGCTTTTTCAACTCATCAGAAAAGGCCAATTTGGAGCAAAGGGTCTATCTCCACCTGGAAAACTATGATTTGCAGGATGAATTCCTTTCAAACACTAACTGAATTTTCAAAGGGAAGTAATGTGCTAGATGCTCCTTCTTCTATCATAGACGGTTTTTGGAGGAAACTGACCTGATCTCCACCTGGAAACACCTACGTTGCAGTAAGTACACCTTTCAAAAGCTAAATCGATTCTCATAGGGAAACAGTGTGCCATGGCCTCAGATTCTAAAACAGATGGTTTTATTTGAGGGATACACGTACTTATGGAACTCATCTGAAAAGGCCTATTGGGAGCAAACACAGCCTATCGCCACCCTGGAAACTATGGTTTGCAGGAAGTATAGTTTTCAAAGAGTCAGTGAATTCTCACAGGGAAACAATCTGCTGGAGGCTGCAGCTTCTAACATGGATGGTTTTCTGTGGAGAGATACATTTGTTTCTTCAAGTCAGCTGAATAGGGCCATATGCAGGAACATGAGCACTAATCCACCTTGAAAACTGTGATTTGCAGGAAGTATTCCTGGGAAAACTAACTCAATTCTCACAGAGAAATAATATGCTAGATGCTCCTGCTTCTAACCGAGATGATTTTCTTTTGAGAGATACAAGTGTTTCTTCAACTTAGCTGAACAGTTGAAGACTATGAGTCTTCAACTCATAGTTGAAGTTGGAAGACTATGAGCCTCTCCCATCTTCAAGACTCTGATTTGTAGAATGGATTCTTTCAAGAACTACCTCAGTTCTCATAAGGAAACAAGGTGCTAGATTCTCCTGCTTCAAGCACAGATGGTTGTCTTTGGAGAGATATATGTGTTTCTTCAACTCAGCTGAATAGCCCCATTTGAATCCATCAGAGCCTATCTCCACTATGAAAACTGTGATATGCGGGACATATTCTTTCAAAAACTAACTCAATTCCCAGGCAAAGAATGTGGTAGGTTTTCCTGATTCTAACACAGATGGTTTTCTTTCCAGAGATCTATGTGTTTCATTAAGAGAGCTGAATAGGCCAATTTGAACGAATAGCGCCTAACTTCCTGGCAAACTATGACTTGCAGGAAGAATTCCTTTAAAAAACTAAGTCAATTCTGAGAGGAATGCAATGTGCTAGATGTTCCTTTTTATAACACAAATGGTTTTTTTTTGAGAGATACATGTGATTCTTCAACTCCTCTGAATAGGCCTATTTGGAGCAATATGAACCGTAATCCACCTAGGCAGCTATGAGTCGCAAAAACTAACTCAGTTCTCACAGGGAAACAATGTGCTAGACACTCCTGCTTCTAACACAGATGGTTGTCTTTCGAGAAAAACGTGTGTTTCTTCAACTGAGCTGAATAGGCCTATTTCAAGCAAAATGACCCTTTGCCCACCTTGAAAATGATGACTTGCAGGACGTATTCCTTTCAAAAACTAGTTCAATTCTCATACTGAAACAATGTGTAAAATGCTTCTGCTTCTATCAAAGGTGGTTTTCTTTATACAGATACATGGGTTTCTTCAACTTACCTGACTAGGCCTATTTGGAGCAAACAGAGCCTATCTCCACCTTGAAACACACAAGTTGCAGGAAGTATTCCTTTCAAAACCTATATCGATTCTCACAGGGAAACAATGAGAAAGAAATGGCAGCTACGAACAGAGATGATTTTCTTTGGAGAGATTTATGTGGTTCTTTAACTCAACTGAATAAGCCTATTTGGAGCAACATGAGCAGTACTCCACCTTGAACAATATGATTTGTAGAGTTTACCTTTGAAAAACCAACTCGGATCTCACAGGAAAACAATGTGCTTGATGTACCTACTTCAAACACACATGGGTTTCTTACGAGAGATACATGTGTTTCTTCAACCTAGCTGAACAGGCCTATTTGGAACAAAATGTACTCTTCCCCACCTTGAATACTATGATTTTCAGAATGTATTCTTTCACAAACTTACTCAAATCTCAGGCAAAAAATGTGCTATATGATCCTGCTTCTAACACAGTGGGTTTCCTTTCGAGAGATACATGTGTTTCCACAAGATAGCTGAATGGGCCTATTTGGAGCAAAAGAACCAATTCTCCTGTAAATCTATGATTTGCATGAAGTATTCCTTTCAAAAACTAACTAAATTCTCACAGGGATACATGTGCTGGATCCTGCAGCTTGTAAGGAACCTATGATTTGCAGGAAGTCTTCCTCTGATAAACGACTTCAACTCTCACAGGGAAACAATGTGCTAGATGCTTGTGCTTAAAACACAGATGGCTGTCTTTGGAGAGATACATGTTTTTCTTCAACTCAGCTGAATAGGCATATTTGGAACAAAGACAGCCTATCACCACCTTGAAAAATCCACTTTGCAGAATTTGTACCTTCCAAAAAATAAGTCTAGTCCTTCAAGGAAATAATGCGCTAGATGCTCCTGCTTCTAACACAGGTGGATTTCTTTGGAGTGGTACATGTATTTCTTCAACTCAGATGAATAGTCCCATATGGATCATACAGAAGCTTTCTCCACGTGGAAACACCCAAGTTGCAAAATTAGGCTTTTCAAATACTAACGCAATTTCGAGGGAAACAATGTACTAGATCCTCCTGCTTCTAAAATACATGGTTATCGTTATAGGGATACATGTGTTACTTCAACTTAGCTGAATACGCCTATTTGGATCAAAGAGACCCTATATGCACCTTGAAACACCTACATTGAAGAAAGATACCTGGTAGAACCTAAATAGATTCTCCAGGGGAAAAATGTGCTTAATGCCGCAGCTTCTAACATGGATGGTTTTCATGAAGGGAAAAATGTGCTTTTTCAGCTCATCTGCAAAGGCCTTTTGGAGCCAACAAATCTATCTCCACCTTGAAAACTATGCTTTGCAGGATGTTTTCCTTTCAAAAACTAACTGAATTTTGACAGGGAAATGATATGCTTGATGCTCCTTCTTCTATCATAGATGGTTTTCTTTCTAGAGATACATGTGTTTCTTAAACTTAGCTGAATAGGCCTTCCTGGAGCAAACAGAGACTATCTCCACCTTGAAAACTGATATACAGGAAGTATTCATTAAAAAAACTAACAGTTCTCACAGGGAAACAATGTGCCACATGCTGCATCTTCTATAACAGATGATTTTCTTTGGAGAGTTACATGTGTTTCTTCAACTCAGCTGAATAGCCCTACTTCGAGCAAACAAAGCCTAACACCTCCTTGAAACACCTAAGTTTCAAAACTATTCCCTACAAAAAAACTCAGTTCTCAAAGGTCATCAATGCACTAGATGCTCCTGATTCAAAATTAGATGGTTTTCTTTATAGAGATACATGTGTTTCTTCAACTCAGCGGAGTAGGCCTGTTTGGAGCGAAGAAAGCCTTTCTCCACCTTAGAAAGTATGATTTGCAGGAAGTATTTCTTTGAAAAAATAACTCAGTTCTAACAGGGAAACAATGATTTTGATGCTCATGCTCCTAACACACATGGTTTTCATTTGAGCAATATATGTATTTCTTCAACTTAGCTGAATGGGCCTAATTGGGGCAAACAGACCCTATCTCCACCTTGAAACATGTAAATTGCAGGGAGTATTCCATCAAAAACGAACTCAATTCTCACAGGGAAACAATGTTCTTCTAGATGCTCCTGCTTCTAACACAGATGATTGTCATTGGAGAGATACATGTGTTTCTTCAACTCATCTGAATAGGCCTATTCGGAACAAAGAGAGATTATCACCACCTTGAAAAATCCACGTTGCAGGAAGTATTCCACTCAAAAATGAACTCAATTCTTTCAGGGAAACAATGTGCTAGATGCTGCTGCTTCTAACACAGATGGTTTACTTTAGAGATATATATATGTGTTTCTTCAACTTAGCTGAATATGCCTATTTTGAAAAAAATTCGCTTTTCCCCCCTGTGAAAACTATGATTTGCAGGACGTATTACTTGGGAAAACGAAAACAAGCCTCACAGGAATACAATGTGCTAGGTGCTGCAGCTTCTAACATAGAAGGTTTTCTTTGAAGAGATACATGTGTTTCTTAAACTCAGCTGAATAACCATATTCGGAGCTAACAGAGCCCACTGAAACTGAAACACCTAAGTTGCAGGAAGTATTCGTTTCAAAAATTAAGTATATCCTCACAGGGAAACAAAGTGTGAAATGCTTCTGCTTCTGAATCAGATGGTTTTGTTTTAAGAGATACATGTCTTTCTTCAACTCATCTGAATAGGCCTATTTGGAACAACATGAGTCGTAATCCACCTTGAAAACTGTGAAATGCAGCAAGTTTTCCTTTCAGAAACAAACTCAGTTCTCCTAAGAAAACAATGTGCCAGATGCTCCTGCTTCTAACACAGATGGTTTTCTTATGAGAGATACATGATTTTCTTCCACTTAGCTGAAGAGGCCTATTTGAACTAAATGAACTTCTCCCCACGTTGAATACTATGATTGGCAAGATGAATTCTTTCAAAAACTAACTCAATTCTCAGGCAAACAATGTGCTTAATGTTCCTACTTCTAGCACAGATGGTTTTCTTTTGAGAACTCCATGTGTTTCTTCCACTTAGCTGAATAGGCCTATTTCAACCAAAACGAGCCTTTTCCGACCTAGAAAACTACGATTTGCAGGAGGTATTCGTTTCCAAAACTAGCTCAATTTTCACACAGAAAAAAATGTGCTAGATGCTCCTGTTTCTAAAGCAGATGGTTTTCTCTATACAGAGACATGTGTTTCTTCCACTTAGCTGACTCGGCCTATTTGGAGCAAACATAGCGCATCTCCACCTTTAACACCCAAGATCCAGGAAGTATTCACTTCAAAACCTAAATCGATCTCACACAGAAACAAACCTAGATATGGCAGCTTCGGACAGGATGACTTTCTTTGGAGAAATGTTGTGTTTCTTCAACTCTGCTGAATATATCTCTTTTGAGCAACATGAGCTGCAATCCACCAGTAAACTATGATTTGCAAGAAGTTTTCCTTTGAAAAACTAACTCAGTTCTCACTGGAAAAGAGTGTGGTAGATGATCTTGCAGATCAACCATCGTCAGACAGAAGGTTGTCTTTTGAGTGGTACATGTGTTTCTTCAACTTAGGTGATTAGGCCTATTTGGAGCAAACAGAGCCCATCTCCACCTTGAAAACTATGATATGCAGGAAGTATTCATTTCAAAAACGAATGCAATTCTCACTGAAAACAATGTGCTAAGTACTGCCCCTCCATCACAGATGGGTTTTTTTGGTGAGATACATGTGTTTCTTCAACACAGCTGAAATGCCGTACTTGGAGAAAACAGAATCTAAATCCACCTTGAAATAACGAACTTTTAGGAAGTATTCCTTTCAAAAACTAAAATAGTTCTCAAGGAAACCATGCACTAGATGCTTCTGCTACTAACTTAGATGGTTTTCTTTATAGACATCCATGTGTTTCTTAAACTCAACTGAATAGGACTATTTGGAGCAAACAGAAGCTTTCTCCACCTTGAAAACTAAACTTTGCAGGAAGAATTCCTTTCAAACACTAAATAAATTCTCACAGGGAAAAAATCTGCTAGATGTTGCAGCTTCTACCATAGAGGGTTTTCTTCGGAGAGATACATGTGTTTCTTCAACTCAGTGGAGTAATCATATTTGGAGCAAACACAGTCCATCTCCACCTGAAACACGTAAGATGCAGGAAGTATTCCATTCCAAAACGAATTCAATTCTCACATGGGAACAATCAGTGAGATGCTCCTGCTTCTAACGAGGATGGTTTTCTTTGAGAGAATCATGTGTTTCTTCAACTTAGCTGAAAAGATCAATTTGAAGCAAAAAGAACTTATCTCCACCCTGAAATCTATGATTGGCAGGAAGTATTCCTTTCAAAACTAACTCAACTCTCTCAGGGAAACAACATGCCAAATGCTGCTGCTTCTTACATGGAAGGTTTTCTTTATAGAGGCACATATGTTTCTTCAACTTAGTTGAATAGGCCTATTTGCAGCACACACCACTATCTCCACCTAGAAACACCTAATTAGCAGGAAGTATTCCCTTCAAGACCTAAACCTATTCTCATAGGGAAACCAGGTGCTTGACACGGCAGCCTTGAACAGAGATGATTTTCTTGGGAGGGATGCATGTGTTTCTTCAATTCTGCTGAATAGTCCTGTGTGTAGCAACATTAGCCATAATCCACCTTGAAAAGTGTGATTTTCAAGAAGTATTCCTCTCATAAACTAACTCAGTTCTCCAAGGAGAAAATGTGCTAGATGCTCATGCTTCTAACAGAGATAGTTTTCTTTGGGAGATGCATGTGTTTGTTAAACTCAGCTAAATAGCCCTATTTGGATCAAACAGAGCCTATCTCCTCCTTGAAACACCTAAGTGGCAGAAATTATGTCTTTCAAAAACTAACTCAGTTTCTAGGGAAACAATATAATAGATTCTCCTGCTTATTACATACATGGTTTTCTCTATAGAGTTACATGTGTATCTTCAACTTAGCAGAAAAAGCCTATTTGGAGCAAACATACCCTATCTGCACCTTGAAACACCTACGTTGCAGGAAGTATTCTTTACAAAACCTAAATCGATTCTCACAGGGAAACAATGTGCTAAATGCTGCCGCTTCTAACATAGATGGTTTTCATTGAGGGATAAATGTGCTTTTTCAACTCATCAGAAAAGGCCAATTTGGAGCAAAGGGTCTATCTCCACCTGGAAAACTATGATTTGCAGGATGAATTCCTTTCAAACACTAACTGAATTTTCAAAGGGAAGTAATGTGCTAGATGCTCCTTCTTCTATCATAGACGGTTTTTGGAGGAAACTGACCTGATCTCCACCTGGAAACACCTACGTTGCAGTAAGTACACCTTTCAAAAGCTAAATCGATTCTCATAGGGAAACAGTGTGCCATGGCCTCAGATTCTAAAACAGATGGTTTTATTTGAGGGATACACGTACTTATGGAACTCATCTGAAAAGGCCTATTGGGAGCAAACACAGCCTATCGCCACCCTGGAAACTATGGTTTGCAGGAAGTATAGTTTTCAAAGAGTCAGTGAATTCTCACAGGGAAACAATCTGCTGGAGGCTGCAGCTTCTAACATGGATGGTTTTCTGTGGAGAGATACATTTGTTTCTTCAAGTCAGCTGAATAGGGCCATATGCAGGAACATGAGCACTAATCCACCTTGAAAACTGTGATTTGCAGGAAGTATTCCTGGGAAAACTAACTCAATTCTCACAGAGAAATAATATGCTAGATGCTCCTGCTTCTAACCGAGATGATTTTCTTTTGAGAGATACAAGTGTTTCTTCAACTTAGCTGAACAGTTGAAGACTATGAGTCTTCAACTCATAGTTGAAGTTGGAAGACTATGAGCCTCTCCCATCTTCAAGACTCTGATTTGTAGAATGGATTCTTTCAAGAACTACCTCAGTTCTCATAAGGAAACAAGGTGCTAGATTCTCCTGCTTCAAGCACAGATGGTTGTCTTTGGAGAGATATATGTGTTTCTTCAACTCAGCTGAATAGCCCCATTTGAATCCATCAGAGCCTATCTCCACTATGAAAACTGTGATATGCGGGACATATTCTTTCAAAAACTAACTCAATTCCCAGGCAAAGAATGTGGTAGGTTTTCCTGATTCTAACACAGATGGTTTTCTTTCCAGAGATCTATGTGTTTCATTAAGAGAGCTGAATAGGCCAATTTGAACGAATAGCGCCTAACTTCCTGGCAAACTATGACTTGCAGGAAGAATTCCTTTAAAAAACTAAGTCAATTCTGAGAGGAATGCAATGTGCTAGATGTTCCTTTTTATAACACAAATGGTTTTTTTTTGAGAGATACATGTGATTCTTCAACTCCTCTGAATAGGCCTATTTGGAGCAATATGAACCGTAATCCACCTAGGCAGCTATGAGTCGCAAAAACTAACTCAGTTCTCACAGGGAAACAATGTGCTAGACACTCCTGCTTCTAACACAGATGGTTGTCTTTCGAGAAAAACGTGTGTTTCTTCAACTGAGCTGAATAGGCCTATTTCAAGCAAAATGACCCTTTGCCCACCTTGAAAATGATGACTTGCAGGACGTATTCCTTTCAAAAACTAGTTCAATTCTCATACTGAAACAATGTGTAAAATGCTTCTGCTTCTATCAAAGGTGGTTTTCTTTATACAGATACATGGGTTTCTTCAACTTACCTGACTAGGCCTATTTGGAGCAAACAGAGCCTATCTCCACCTTGAAACACACAAGTTGCAGGAAGTATTCCTTTCAAAACCTATATCGATTCTCACAGGGAAACAATGTGAAAGAAATGGCAGCTACGAACAGAGATGATTTTCTTTGGAGAGATTTATGTGGTTCTTTAACTCAACTGAATAAGCCTATTTGGAGCAACATGAGCAGTACTCCACCTTGAACAATATGATTTGTAGAGTTTACCTTTGAAAAACCAACTCGGATCTCACAGGAAAACAATGTGCTTGATGTACCTACTTCAAACACACATGGGTTTCTTACGAGAGATACATGTGTTTCTTCAACCTAGCTGAACAGGCCTATTTGGAACAAAATGTACTCTTCCCCACCTTGAATACTATGATTTTCAGAATGTATTCTTTCACAAACTTACTCAAATCTCAGGCAAAAAATGTGCTATATGATCCTGCTTCTAACACAGTGGGTTTCCTCTCGAGAGATACATGTGTTTCCACAAGATAGCTGAATGGGCCTATTTGGAGCAAAAGAACCAATTCTCCTGTAAATCTATGATTTGCATGAAGTATTCCTTTCAAAAACTAACTAAATTCTCACAGGGATACATGTGCTGGATCCTGCAGCTTGTAAGGAACCTATGATTTGCAGGAAGTCTTCCTCTGATAAACGACTTCAATTCTCACAGGGAAACAATGTGCTAGATGCTCCTGCTTAAAACACAGATGGCTGTCTTTGGAGAGATACATGGTTTTCTTCAACTCAGCTGAATAGGCATATTTGGAACAAAGACAGCCTATCACCACCTTGAAAAATCCACTTTGCAGAATTTGTACCTTCCAAAAAATAAGTCTAGTCCTTCAGGGAAATAATGCGCTAGATGCTCCTGCTTCTAACACAGGTGGATTTCTTTGGAGTGGTACATGTATTTCTTCAACTCAGATGAATAGTCCCATATGGATCATACAGAAGCTTTCTCCACGTGGAAACACCCAAGTTGCAAAATTAGGCTTTTCAAATACTAACGCAATTTCGAGGGAAACAATGTACTAGATCCTCCTGCTTCTAAAATACATGGTTATCGTTATAGGGATACATGTGTTACTTCAACTTAGCTGAATACGCCTATTTGGATCAAAGAGACCCTATATGCACCTTGAAACACCTACATTGAAGAAAGATACCTGGTAGAACCTAAATAGATTCTCCAGGGGAAAAATGTGCTTAATGCCGCAGCTTCTAACATGGATGGTTTTCATGAAGGGAAAAATGTGCTTTTTCAGCTCATCTGCAAAGGCCTTTTGGAGCCAACAAATCTATCTCCACCTTGAAAACTATGCTTTGCAGGATGTTTTCCTTTCAAAAACTAACTGAATTTTGACAGGGAAATGATATGCTTGATGCTCCTTCTTCTATCATAGATGGTTTTCTTTCTAGAGATACATGTGTTTCTTAAACTTAGCTGAATAGGCCTTCCTGGAGCAAACAGAGACTATCTCCACCTTGAAAACTGATATACAGGAAGTATTCATTAAAAAAACTAACAGTTCTCACAGGGAAACAATGTGCCACATGCTGCATCTTCTATAACAGATGATTTTCTTTGGAGAGTTACATGTGTTTCTTCAACTCAGCTGAATAGCCCTACTTCGAGCAAACAAAGCCTAACACCTCCTTGAAACACCTAAGTTTCAAAACTATTCCCTACAAAAAAACTCAGTTCTCAAAGGTCATCAATGCACTAGATGCTCCTGATTCAAAATTAGATGGTTTTCTTTATAGAGATACATGTGTTTCTTCAACTCAGCGGAGTAGGCCTGTTTGGAGCGAAGAAAGCCTTTCTCCACCTTAGAAAGTATGATTTGCAGGAAGTATTTCTTTGAAAAAATAACTCAGTTCTAACAGGGAAACAATGATTTTGATGCTCATGCTCCTAACACACATGGTTTTCATTTGAGCAATATATGTATTTCTTCAACATAGCTGAATGGGCCTAATTGGGGCAAACAGACCCTATCTCCACCTTGAAACATGTAAATTGCAGGGAGTATTCCATCAAAAACGAACTCAATTCTCACAGGGAAACAATGTTCTTCTAGATGCTCCTGCTTCTAACACAGATGATTGTCATTGGAGAGATACATGTGTTTCTTCAACTCACCTGAATAGGCCTATTCGGAACAAAGAGAGATTATCACCACCTTGAAAAATCCACGTTGCAGGAAGTATTCCACTCAAAAATGAACTCAATTCTTTCAGGGAAACAATGTGCTAGATGCTGCTGCTTCTAACACAGATGGTTTACTTTAGAGATATATATATGTGTTTCTTCAACTTAGCTGAATATGCCTATTTTGAAAAAAATTCGCTTTTCCCCCCTGTGAAAACTATGATTTGCAGGACGTATTACTTGGGAAAACGAAAACAAGCCTCACAGGAATACAATGTGCTAGGTGCTGCAGCTTCTAACATAGAAGGTTTTCTTTGAAGAGATACATGTGTTTCTTAAACTCAGCTGAATAACCATATTCGGAGCTAACAGAGCCCACTGAAACTGAAACACCTAAGTTGCAGGAAGTATTCATTTCAAAAATTAAGTATATCCTCACAGGGAAACAAAGTGTGAAATGCTTCTGCTTCTGAAACAGATGGTTTTGTTTTAAGAGATACATGTCTTTCTTCAACTCATCTGAATAGGCCTATTTGGAACAACATGAGTCGTAATCCACCTTGAAAACTCAAATGCAGCAAGTTTTCCTTTCAGAAACAAACTCAGTTCTCCTAGGAAAACAATGTGCCAGATGCTCCTGCTTCTAACACAGATGGTTTTCTTATGAGAGATACATGATTTTCTTCCACTTAGCTGAAGAGGCCTATTTGAACTAAATGAACTTCTCCCCACGTTGAATACTATGATTGGCAAGATGAATTCTTTCAAAAACTAACTCAATTCTCAGGCAAACAATGTGCTTAATGTTCCTACTTCTAGCACAGATGGTTTTCTTTTGAGAACTCCATGTGTTTCTTCCACTTAGCTGAATAGGCCTATTTCAACCAAAACGAGCCTTTTCCGACCTAGAAAACTACGATTTGCAGGAGGTATTCGTTTCCAAAACTAGCTCAATTTTCACACAGAAAAAAATGTGCTAGATGCTCCTGTTTCTAAAGCAGATGGTTTTCTCTATACAGAGACATGTGTTTCTTCCACTTAGCTGACTCGGCCTATTTGGAGCAAACATAGCGCATCTCCACCTTTAACACCCAAGATCCAGGAAGTATTCACTTCAAAACCTAAATCGATCTCACACAGAAACAAACCTAGATATGGCAGCTTCGGACAGGATGACTTTCTTTGGAGAAATGTTGTGTTTCTTCAACTCTGCTGAATATATCTCTTTTGAGCAACATGAGCTGCAATCCACCAGTAAACTATGATTTGCAAGAAGTTTTCCTTTGAAAAACTAACTCAGTTCTCACTGGAAAAGAGTGTGGTAGATGATCTTGCAGATCAACCATCGTCAGACAGAAGGTTGTCTTTTGAGTGGTACATGTGTTTCTTCAACTTAGGTGATTAGGCCTATTTGGAGCAAACAGAGCCCATCTCCACCTTGAAAACTATGATATGCAGGAAGTATTCATTTCAAAAACGAATGCAATTCTCACTGAAAACAATGTGCTAAGTACTGCCCCTCCATCACAGATGGGTTTTTTTGGTGAGATACATGTGTTTCTTCAACACAGCTGAAATGCCGTACTTGGAGAAAACAGAATCTAAATCCACCTTGAAATAACGAACTTTTAGGAAGTATTCCTTTCAAAAACTAAAATAGTTCTCAAGGAAACAATGCACTAGATGCTTCTGCTACTAACTTAGATGGTTTTCTTTATAGACATCCATGTGTTTCTTAAACTCAACTGAATAGGACTATTTGGGGCAAACAGAAGCTTTCTCCACCTTGAAAACTAAACTTTGCAGGAAGAATTCCTTTCAAACACTAAATAAATTCTCACAGGGAAAAAATCTGCTAGATGTTGCAGCTTCTACCATAGAGGGTTTTCTTCGGAGAGATACATGTGTTTCTTCAACTCAGTGGAGTAATCATATTTGGAGCAAACACAGTCCATCTCCACCTGAAACATGTAAGATGCAGGAAGTATTCCATTCCAAAACGAATTCAATTCTCCATGGGAACAATCAGTGAGATGCTCCTGCTTCTAACGAGGATGGTTTTCTTTGAGAGAATCATGTGTTTCTTCAACTTAGCTGAAAAGATCAATTTGAAGCAAAAAGAACTTATCTCCACCCTGAAATCTATGATTGGCAGGAAGTATTCCTTTCAAAACTAACTCAACTCTCTCAGGGAAACAACATGCCAAATGCTGCTGCTTCTTACATGGAAGGTTTTCTTTATAGAGGCACATATGTTTCTTCAACTTAGTTGAATAGGCCTGTTTGCAGCACACACCACTATCTCCACCTAGAAACACCTAATTAGCAGGAAGTATTCCCTTCAAGACCTAAACCTATTCTCATAGGGAAACCAGGTGCTTGACACGGCAGCCTTGAACAGAGATGATTTTCTTGGGAGGGGTGCATGTGTTTCTTCAATTCTGCTGAATAGTCCTGTGTGTAGCAACATTAGCCATAATCCACCTTGAAAAGTGTGATTTTCAAGAAGTATTCCTCTCATAAACTAACTCAGTTCTCCAAGGAGAAAATGTGCTAGATGCTCATGCTTCTAACAGAGATAGTTTTCTTTGGGAGATGCATGTGTTTGTTAAACTCAGATAAATAGCCCTATTTGGATCAAACAGAGCCTATCTCCTCCTTGAAACACCTAAGTGGCAGAAATTATGTCTTTCAAAAACTAACTCAGTTTCTAGGGAAACAATATAATAGATTCTCCTGCTTATTACATACATGGTTTTCTCTATAGAGTTACATGTGTATCTTCAACTTAGCAGAAAAAGCCTATTTGGAGCAAACATACCCTATCTGCACCTTGAAACACCTACGTTGCAGGAAGTATTCTTTACAAAACCTAAATCGATTCTCACAGGGAAACAATGTGCTAAATGCTGCCGCTTCTAACATAGATGGTTTTCATTGAGGGATAAATGTGCTTTTTCAACTCATCAGAAAAGGCCAATTTGGAGCAAAGGGTCTATCTCCACCTGGAAAACTATGATTTGCAGGATGAATTCCTTTGAAACACTAACTGAATTTTCAAAGGGAAGTAATGTGCTAGATGCTCCTTCTTCTATCATAGACGGTTTTTGGAGGAAACTGACCTGATCTCCACCTGGAAACACCTTCGTTGCAGTAAGTACACCTTTCAAAAGCTAAATCGATTCTCATAGGGAAACAGTGTGCCATGGCCTCAGATTCTAAAACAGATGGTTTTATTTGAGGGATACACGTACTTATGGAACTCATCTGAAAAGGCCTATTTGGAGCAAACACAGCCTATCGCCACCCTGGAAACTATGGTTTGCAGGAAGTATAGTTTTCAAAGAGTCAGTGAATTCTCACAGGGAAACAATCTGCTGGAGGCTGCAGCTTCTAACATGGATGGTTTTCTGTGGAGAGATACATTTGTTTCTTCAAGTCAGCTGAATAGGGCCATATGCAGGAACATGAGCACTAATCCACCTTGAAAACTGTGATTTGCAGGAAGTATTCCTGGGAAAACTAACTCAATTCTCACAGAGAAATAATATGCTAGATGCTCCTGCTTCTAACCGAGATGATTTTCTTTTGAGAGATACAAGTGTTTCTTCAACTTAGCTGAACAGTTGAAGACTATGAGTCTTCAACTCATAGTTGAAGTTGGAAGACTATGAGCCTCTCCCATCTTCAAGACTCTGATTTGTAGAATGGATTCTTTCAAGAACTACCTCAGTTCTCATAAGGAAACAAGGTGCTAGATTCTCCTGCTTCAAGCACAGATGGTTGTCTTTGGAGAGATATATGTGTTTCTTCAACTCAGCTGAATAGCCCCATTTGAATCCATCAGAGCCTATCTCCACTATGAAAACTGTGATATGCGGGACATATTCTTTCAAAAACTAACTCAATTCCCAGGCAAAGAATGTGGTAGGTTTCCTGATTCTAACACAGATGGTTTTCTTTCCAGAGATCTATGTGTTTCATTAAGAGAGCTGAATAGGCCAATTTGAACGAATAGCGCCTAACGTCCTGGCAAACTATGACTTGCAGGAAGAATTCCTTTAAAAAACTAAGTCAATTCTGAGAGGAATGCAATGTGCTAGATGTTCCTTTTTATAACACAAATGTTTATTTTTTGAGAGATACATGTGATTCTTCAACTCCTCTGAATAGGCCTATTTGGAGCAATATGAACCGTAATCCACCTAGGCAGCTATGAGTCGCAAAAACTAACTCAGTTCTCACAGGGAAACAATGTGCTAGACACTCCTGCTTCTAACACAGATGGTTGTCTTTCGAGAAAAACGTGTGTTTCTTCAACTGAGCTGAATAGGCCTATTTCAAGCAAAATGACCCTTTGCCCACCTTGAAAATGATGACTTGCAGGACGTATTCCTTTCAAAAACTAGTTCAATTCTCATACTGAAACAATGTGTAAAATGCTTCTGCTTCTATCAAAGGTGGTTTTCTTTATACAGATACATGGGTTTCTTCAACTTACCTGACTAGGCCTATTTGGAGCAAACAGAGCCTATCTCCACCTTGAAACACACAAGTTGCAGGAAGTATTCCTTTCAAAACCTATATCGATTCTCACAGGGGAACAATGTGAAAGAAATGGCAGCTACGAACAGAGATGATTTTCTTTGGAGAGATTTATGTGGTTCTTTAACTCAACTGAATAAGCCTATTTGGAGCAACATGAGCAGTACTCCACCTTGAACAATATGATTTGTAGAGTTTACCTTTGAAAAACCAACTCGGATCTCACAGGAAAACAATGTGCTTGATGTACCTACTTCAAACACACATGGGTTTCTTACGAGAGATACATGTGTTTCTTCAACCTAGCTGAACAGGCCTATTTGGAACAAAATGTACTCTTCCCCACCTTGAATACTATGATTTTCAGAATGTATTCTTTCACAAACTTACTCAAATCTCAGGCAAAAAATGTGCTATATGATCCTGCTTCTAACACGGTGGGTTTCCTTTCGAGAGATACATGTGTTTCCACAAGATAGCTGAATGGGCCTATTTGGAGCAAAAGAACCAATTCTCCTGTAAATCTATGATTTGCATGAAGTATTCCTTTCAAAAACTAACTAAATTCTCACAGGGATACATGTGCTGGATCCTGCAGCTTGTAAGGAACCTATGATTTGCAGGAAGTCTTCCTCTGATAAACGACTTCAATTCTCACAGGGAAACAATGTGCTAGATGCTCCTGCTTAAAACACAGATGGCTGTCTTTGGAGAGATACATGTTTTTCTTCAACTCAGCTGAATAGGCATATTTGGAACAAAGACAGCCTATCACCACCTTGAAAAATCCACTTTGCAGAATTTGTACCTTCCAAAAAATAAGTCTAGTCCTTCAGGGAAATAATGCGCTAGATGCTCCTGCTTCTAACACAGGTGGATTTCTTTGGAGTGGTACATGTATTTCTTCAACTCAGATGAATAGTCCCATATGGATCATACAGAAGCTTTCTCCACGTGGAAACACCCAAGTTGCAAAATTAGGCTTTTCAAATACTAACGCAATTTCGAGGGAAACAATGTACTAGATCCTCCTGCTTCTAAAATACATGGTTATCGTTATAGGGATACATGTGTTACTTCAACTTAGCTGAATACGCCTATTTGGATCAAAGAGACCCTATATGCACCTTGAAACACCTACATTGAAGAAAGATACCTGGTAGAACCTAAATAGATTCTCCAGGGGAAAAATGTGCTTAATGCCGCAGCTTCTAACATGGATGGTTTTCATGAAGGGAAAAAATGTGCTTTTTCAGCTCATCTGCAAAGGCCTTTTGGAGCCAACAAATCTATCTCCACCTTGAAAACTATGCTTTGCAGGATGTTTTCCTTTCAAAAACTAACTGAATTTTGACAGGGAAATGATATGCTTGATGCTCCTTCTTCTATCATAGATGGTTTTCTTTCTAGAGATACATGTGTTTCTTAAACTTAGCTGAATAGGCCTTCCTGGAGCAAACAGAGACTATCTCCACCTTGAAAACTGATATACAGGAAGTATTCATTAAAAAAACTAACAGTTCTCACAGGGAAACAATGTGCCACATGCTGCATCTTCTATAACAGATGATTTTCTTTGGAGAGTTACATGTGTTTCTTCAACTCAGCTGAATAGCCCTACTTCGAGCAAACAAAGCCTAACACCTCCTTGAAACACCTAAGTTTCAAAACTATTCCCTACAAAAAAACTCAGTTCTCAAAGGTCATCAATGCACTAGATGCTCCTGATTCAAAATTAGATGGTTTTCTTTATAGAGATACATGTGTTTCTTCAACTCAGCGGAGTAGGCCTGTTTGGAGCGAAGAAAGCCTTTCTCCACCTTAGAAAGTATGATTTGCAGGAAGTATTTCTTTGAAAAAATAACTCAGTTCTAACAGGGAAACAATGATTTTGATGCTCATGCTCCTAACACACATGGTTTTCATTTGAGCAATATATGTATTTCTTCAACTTAGCTGAATGGGCCTAATTGGGGCAAACAGACCCTATCTCCACCTTGAAACATGTAAATTGCAGGGAGTATTCCATCAAAAACGAACTCAATTCTCACAGGGAAACAATGTTCTTCTAGATGCTCCTGCTTCTAACACAGATGATTGTCATTGGAGAGATACATGTGTTTCTTCAACTCAGCTGAATAGGCCTATTCGGAACAAAGAGAGATTATCACCACCTTGAAAAATCCACGTTGCAGGAAGTATTCCACTCAAAAATGAACTCAATTCTTTCAGGGAAACAATGTGCTAGATGCTGCTGCTTCTAACACAGATGGTTTACTTTAGAGATATATATATGTGTTTCTTCAACTTAGCTGAATATGCCTATTTTGAAAAAAATTCGCTTTTCCCCCCTGTGAAAACTATGATTTGCAGGACGTATTACTTGGGAAAACGAAAACAAGCCTCACAGGAATACAATGTGCTAGGTGCTGCAGCTTCTAACATAGAAGGTTTTCTTTGAAGAGATACATGTGTTTCTTAAACTCAGCTGAATAACCATATTCGGAGCTAACAGAGCCCACTGAAACTGAAACACCTAAGTTGCAGGAAGTATTCGTTTCAAAAATTAAGTATATCCTCACAGGGAAACAAAGTGTGAAATGCTTCTGCTTCTGAAACAGATGGTTTTGTTTTAAGAGATACATGTCTTTCTTCAACTCATCTGAATAGGCCTATTTGGAACAACATGAGTCGTAATCCACCTTGAAAACTGTGAAATGCAGCAAGTTTTCCTTTCAGAAACAAACTCAGTTCTCCTAAGAAAACAATGTGCCAGATGCTCCTGCTTCTAACACAGATGGTTTTCTTATGAGAGATACATGATTTTCTTCCACTTAGCTGAAGAGGCCTATTTGAACTAAATGAACTTCTCCCCACGTGGAATACTATGATTGGCAAGATGAATTCTTTCAAAAACTAACTCAATTCTCAGGCAAACAATGTGCTTAATGTTCCTACTTCTAGCACAGATGGTTTTCTTTTGAGAACTACATGTGTTTCTTCCACTTAGCTGAATAGGCCTATTTCAACCAAAATGAGCCTTTTCCGACCTAGAAAACTACGATTTGCAGGAGGTATTCGTTTCCAAAACTAGCTCAATTTTCACACAGAAAAAAATGTGCTAGATGCTCCTGTTTCTAAAGCAGATGGTTTTCTCTATACAGAGACATGTGTTTCTTCCACTTAGCTGACTCGGCCTATTTGGAGCAAACATAGCGCATCTCCACCTTTAACACCCAAGATCCAGGAAGTATTCACTTCAAAACCTAAATCGATCTCACACAGAAACAAACCTAGATATGGCAGCTTCGGACAGGATGACTTTCTTTGGAGAAATGTTGTGTTTCTTCAACTCTGCTGAATATATCTCTTTTGAGCAACATGAGCTGCAATCCACCAGTAAACTATGATTTGCAAGAAGTTTTCCTTTGAAAAACTAACTCAGTTCTCACTGGAAAAGAGTGTGGTAGATGATCTTGCAGATCAACCATCGTCAGACAGAAGGTTGTCTTTTGAGTGGTACATGTGTTTCTTCAACTTAGGTGATTAGGCCTATTTGGAGCAAACAGAGCCCATCTCCACCTTGAAAACTATGATATGCAGGAAGTACTCATTTCAAAAACGAATGCAATTCTCACTGAAAACAATGTGCTAAGTACTGCCCCTCCATCACAGATGGGTTTTTTTGGTGAGATACATGTGTTTCTTCAACACAGCTGAAATGCCGTACTTGGAGAAAACAGAATCTAAATCCACCTTGAAATAACGAACTTTTAGGAAGTATTCCTTTCAAAAACTAAAATAGTTCTCAAGGAAACAATGCACTAGATGCTTCTGCTACTAACTTAGATGGTTTTCTTTATAGACATCCATGTGTTTCTTAAACTCAACTGAATAGGACTATTTGGAGCAAACAGAAGCTTTCTCCACCTTGAAAACTAAACTTTGCAGGAAGAATTCCTTTCAAACACTAAATAAATTCTCACAGGGAAAAAATCTGCTAGATGTTGCAGCTTCTACCATAGAGGGTTTTCTTTGGAGAGATACATGTGTTTCTTCAACTCAGTGGAGTAATCATATTTGGAGCAAACACAGTCCATCTCCACCTGAAACACGTAAGATGCAGGAAGTATTCCATTCCAAAACGAATTCAATTCTCACATGGGAACAATCAGTGAGATGCTCCTGCTTCTAACGAGGATGGTTTTCTTTGAGAGAATCATGTGTTTCTTCAACTTAGCTGAAAAGATCAATTTGAAGCAAAAAGAACTTATCTCCACCCTGAAATCTATGATTGGCAGGAAGTATTCCTTTCAAAACTAACTCAACTCTCTCAGGGAAACAACATGCCAAATGCTGCTGCTTCTTACATGGAAGGTTTTCTTTATAGAGGCACATATGTTTCTTCAACTTAGTTGAATAGGCCTATTTGCAGCACACACCACTATCTCCACCTAGAAACACCTAATTAGCAGGAAGTATTCCCTTCAAGACCTAAACCTATTCTCATAGGGAAACCAGGTGCTTGACACGGCAGCCTTGAACAGAGATGATTTTCTTGGGAGGGATGCATGTGTTTCTTCAATTCTGCTGAATAGTCCTGTGTGTAGCAACATTAGCCATAATCCACCTTGAAAAGTGTGATTTTCAAGAAGTATTCCTCTCATAAACTAACTCAGTTCTCCAAGGAGAAAATGTGCTAGATGCTCATGCTTCTAACAGAGATAGTTTTCTTTGGGAGATGCATGTGTTTGTTAAACTCAGCTAAATAGCCCTATTTGGATCAAACAGAGCCTATCTCCTCCTTGAAACACCTAAGTGGCAGAAATTATGTCTTTCAAAAACTAACTCAGTTTCTAGGGAAACAATATAATAGATTCTCCTGCTTATTACATACATGGTTTTCTCTATAGAGTTACATGTGTATCTTCAACTTAGCAGAAAAAGCCTATTTGGAGCAAACATACCCTATCTGCACCTTGAAACACCTACGTTGCAGGAAGTATTCTTTACAAAACCTAAATCGATTCTCACAGGGAAACAATGTGCTAAATGCTGCCGCTTCTAACATAGATGGTTTTCATTGAGGGATAAATGTGCTTTTTCAACTCATCAGAAAAGGCCAATTTGGAGCAAAGGGTCTATCTCCACCTGGAAAACTATGATTTGCAGGATGAATTCCTTTGAAACACTAACTGAATTTTCAAAGGGAAGTAATGTGCTAGATGCTCCTTCTTCTATCATAGACCGTTTTTGGAGGAAACTGACCTGATCTCCACCTGGAAACACCTACGTTGCAGTAAGTACACCTTTCAAAAGCTAAATCGATTCTCATAGGGAAACAGTGTGCCATGGCCTCAGATTCTAAAACAGATGGTTTTATTTGAGGGATACACGTACTTATGGAACTCATCTGAAAAGGCCTATTGGGAGCAAACACAGCCTATCGCCACCCTGGAAACTATGGTTTGCAGGAAGTATAGTTTTCAAAGAGTCAGTGAATTCTCACAGGGAAACAATCTGCTGGAGGCTGCAGCTTCTAACATGGATGGTTTTCTGTGGAGAGATACATTTGTTTCTTCAAGTCAGCTGAATAGGGCCATATGCAGGAACATGAGCACTAATCCACCTTGAAAACTGTGATTTGCAGGAAGTATTCCTGGGAAAACTAACTCAATTCTCACAGAGAAATAATATGCTAGATGCTCCTGCTTCTAACCGAGATGATTTTCTTTTGAGAGATACAAGTGTTTCTTCAACTTAGGTGAACAGTTGAAGACTATGAGTCTTCAACTCATAGTTGAAGTTGGAAAACTATGAGCCTCTCCCATCTTCAAGACTCTGATTTGTAGAATGGATTCTTTCAAGAACTACCTCAGTTCTCATAAGGAAACAAGGTGCTAGATTCTCCTGCTTCAAGCACAGATGGTTGTCTTTGGAGAGATATATGTGTTTCTTCAACTCAGCTGAATAGCCCCATTTGAATCCATCAGAGCCTATCTCCACTATGAAAACTGTGATATGCGGGACATATTCTTTCAAAAACTAACTCAATTCCCAGGCAAAGAATGTGGTAGGTTTTCCTGATTCTAACACAGATGGTTTTCTTTCCAGAGATCTATGTGTTTCATTAAGAGAGCTGAATAGGCCAATTTGAACGAATAGCGCCTAACTTCCTGGCAAACTATGACTTGCAGGAAGAATTCCTTTAAAAAACTAAGTCAATTCTGAGAGGAATGCAATGTGCTAGATGTTCCTTTTTATAACACAAATGGTTTTTTTTTGAGAGATACATGTGATTCTTCAACTCCTCTGAATAGGCCTATTTGGAGCAATATGAACCGTAATCCACCTAGGCAGCTATGAGTCGCAAAAACTAACTCAGTTCTCACAGGGAAACAATGTGCTAGACACTCCTGCTTCTAACACAGATGGTTGTCTTTCGAGAAAAACGTGTGTTTCTTCAACTGAGCTGAATAGGCCTATTTCAAGCAAAATGACCCTTTGCCCACCTTGAAAATGATGACTTGCAGGACGTATTCCTTTCAAAAACTAGTTCAATTCTCATACTGAAACAATGTGTAAAATGCTTCTGCTTCTATCAAAGGTGGTTTTCTTTATACAGATACATGGGTTTCTTCAACTTACCTGACTAGGCCTATTTGGAGCAAACAGAGCCAATCTCCACCTTGAAACACACAAGTTGCAGGAAGTATTCCTTTCAAAACCTATATCGATTCTCACAGGGAAACAATGTGAAAGAAATGGCAGCTACGAACAGAGATGATTTTCTTTGGAGAGATTTATGTGGTTCTTTAACTCAACTGAATAAGCCTATTTGGAGCAACATGAGCAGTACTCCACCTTGAACAATATGATTTGTAGAGTTTACCTTTGAAAAACCAACTCGGATCTCACAGGAAAACAATGTGCTTGATGTACCTACTTCAAACACACATGGGTTTCTTACGAGAGATACATGTGTTTCTTCAACCTAGCTGAACAGGCCTATTTGGAACAAAATGTACTCTTCCCCACCTTGAATACTATGATTTTCAGAATGTATTCTTTCACAAACTTACTCAAATCTCAGGCAAAAAATGTGCTATATGATCCTGCTTCTAACACAGTGGGTTTCCTTTCGAGAGATACATGTGTTTCCACAAGATAGCTGAATGGGCCTATTTGGAGCAAAAGAACCAATTCTCCTGTAAATCTATGATTTGCATGAAGTATTCCTTTCAAAAACTAACTAAATTCTCACAGGGATACATGTGCTGGATCCTGCAGCTTGTAAAGAACCTATGATTTGCAGGAAGTCTTCCTCTGATAAACGACTTCAATTCTCACAGGGAAACAATGTGCTAGATGCTCCTGCTTAAAACACAGATGGCTGTCTTTGGAGAAATCAACTCAGCTGAATAGGCATATTTGGAACAAAGACAGCCTATCACCACCTTGAAAAATCCACTTTGCAGAATTTGTACCTTCCAAAAAATAAGTCTAGTCCTTCAGGGAAATAATGCGCTAGATGCTCCTGCTTCTAACACAGGTGGATTTCTTTGGAGTGGTACATGTATTTCTTCAACTCAGATGAATAGTCCCATATGGATCATACAGAAGCTTTCTCCACGTGGAAACACCCAAGTTGCAAAATTAGGCTTTTCAAATACTAACGCAATTTCGAGGGAAACAATGTACTAGATCCTCCTGCTTCTAAAATACATGGTTATCGTTATAGGGATACATGTGTTACTTCAACTTAGCTGAATACGCCTATTTGGATCAAAGAGACCCTATATGCACCTTGAAACACCTACATTGAAGAAAGATACCTGGTAGAACCTAAATAGATTCTCCAGGGGAAAAATGTGCTTAATGCCGCAGCTTCTAACATGGATGGTTTTCATGAAGGGAAAAATGTGCTTTTTCAGCTCATCTGCAAAGGCCTTTTGGAGCCAACAAATCTATCTCCACCTTGAAAACTATGCTTTGCAGGATGTTTTCCTTTCAAAAACTAACTGAATTTTGACAGGGAAATGATATGCTTGATGCTCCTTCTTCTATCATAGATGGTTTTCTTTCTAGAGATACATGTGTTTCTTAAACTTAGCTGAATAGGCCTTCCTGGAGCAAACAGAGACTATCTCCACCTTGAAAACTGATATACAGGAAGTATTCATTAAAAAAACTAACAGTTCTCACAGGGAAACAATGTGCCACATGCTGCATCTTCTATAACAGATGATTTTCTTTGGAGAGTTACATGTGTTTCTTCAACTCAGCTGAATAGCCCTACTTCGAGCAAACAAAGCCTAACACCTCCTTGAAACACCTAAGTTTCAAAACTATTCCCTACAAAAAAACTCAGTTCTCAAAGGTCATCAATGCACTAGATGCTCCTGATTCAAAATTAGATGGTTTTCTTTATAGAGATACATGTGTTTCTTCAACTCAGCGGAGTAGGCCTGTTTGGAGCGAAGAAAGCCTTTCTCCACCTTAGAAAGTATGATTTGCAGGAAGTATTTCTTTGAAAAAATAACTCAGTTCTAACAGGGAAACAATGATTTTGATGCTCATGCTCCTAACACACATGGTTTTCATTTGAGCAATATATGTATTTCTTCAACTTAGCTGAATGGGCCTAATTGGGGCAAACAGACCCTATCTCCACCTTGAAACATGTAAATTGCAGGGAGTATTCCATCAAAAACGAACTCAATTCTCACAGGGAAACAATGTTCTTCTAGATGCTCCTGCTTCTAACACAGATGATTGTCATTGGAGAGATACATGTGTTTCTTCAACTCAGCTGAATAGGCCTATTCGGAACAAAGAGAGATTATCACCACCTTGAAAAATCCACGTTGCAGGAAGTATTCCACTCAAAAATGAACTCAATTCTTTCAGGGAAACAATGTGCTAGATGCTGCTGCTTCTAACACAGATGGTTTGCTTTAGAGATATATATATGTGTTTCTTCAACTTAGCTGAATATGCCTATTTTGAAAAAAATTCGCTTTTCCCCCCTGTGAAAACTATGATTTGCAGGACGTATTACTTGGGAAAACGAAAACAAGCCTCACAGGAATACAATGTGCTAGGTGCTGCAGCTTCTAACATAGAAGGTTTTCTTTGAAGAGATACATGTGTTTCTTAAACTCAGCTGAATAACCATATTCGGAGCTAACAGAGCCCACTGAAACTGAAACCCCTAAGTTGCAGGAAGTATTCGTTTCAAAAATTAAGTATATCCTCACAGGGAAACAAAGTGTGAAATGCTTCTGCTTCTGAAACAGATGGTTTTGTTTTAAGAGATACATGTCTTTCTTCAACTCATCTGAATAGGCCTATTTGGAACAACATGAGTCGTAATCCACCTTGAAAACTGTGAAATGCAGCAAGTTTTCCTTTCAGAAACAAACTCAGTTCTCCTAAGAAAACAATGTGCCAGATGCTCCTGCTTCTAACACAGATGGTTTTCTTATGAGAGATACATGATTTTCTTCCACTTAGCTGAAGAGGCCTATTTGAACTAAATGAACTTCTCCCCACGTTGAATACTATGATTGGCAAGATGAATTCTTTCAAAAACTAACTCAATTCTCAGGCAAACAATGTGCTTAATGTTCCTACTTCTAGCACAGATGGTTTTCTTTTGAGAACTACATGTGTTTCTTCCACTTAGCTGAATAGGCCTATTTCAACCAAAATGAGCCTTTTCCGACCTAGAAAACTACGATTTGCAGGAGGTATTCGTTTCCAAAACTAGCTCAATTTTCACACAGAAAAAAATGTGCTAGATGCTCCTGTTTCTAAAGCAGATGGTTTTCTCTATACAGAGACATGTGTTTCTTCCACTTAGCTGACTCGGCCTATTTGGAGCAAACATAGCGCATCTCCACCTTTAACACCCAAGATCCAGGAAGTATTCACTTCAAAACCTAAATCGATCTCACACAGAAACAAACCTAGATATGGCAGCTTCGGACAGGATGACTTTCTTTGGAGAAATGTTGTGTTTCTTCAACTCTGCTGAATATATCTCTTTTGAGCAACATGAGCTGCAATCCACCAGTAAACTATGATTTGCAAGAAGTTTTCCTTTGAAAAACTAACTCAGTTCTCACTGGAAAAGAGTGTGGTAGATGATCTTGCAGATCAACCATCGTCAGACAGAAGGTTGTCTTTTGAGTGGTACATGTGTTTCTTCAACTTAGGTGATTAGGCCTATTTGGAGCAAACAGAGCCCATCTCCACCTTGAAAACTATGATATGCAGGAAGTATTCATTTCAAAAACGAATGCAATTCTCACTGAAAACAATGTGCTAAGTACTGCCCCTCCATCACAGATGGGTTTTTTTGGTGAGATACATGTGTTTCTTCAACACAGCTGAAATGCCGTACTTGGAGAAAACAGAATCTAAATCCACCTTGAAATAACGAACTTTTAGGAAGTATTCCTTTCAAAAACTAAAATAGTTCTCAAGGAAACAATGCACTAGATGCTTCTGCTACTAACTTAGATGGTTTTCTTTATAGACATCCATGTGTTTCTTAAACTCAACTGAATAGGACTATTTGGAGCAAACAGAAGCTTTCTCCACCTTGAAAACTAAACTTTGCAGGAAGAATTCCTTTCAAACACTAAATAAATTCTCACAGGGAAAAAATCTGCTAGATGTTGCAGCTTCTACCATAGAGGGTTTTCTTCGGAGAGATACATGTGTTTCTTCAGCTCAGTGGAGTAATCATATTTGGAGCAAACACAGTCCATCTCCACCTGAAACACGTAAGATGCAGGAAGTATTCCATTCCAAAACGAATTCAATTCTCACATGGGAACAATCAGTGAGATGCTCCTGCTTCTAACGAGGATGGTTTTCTTTGAGAGAATCATGTGTTTCTTCAACTTAGCTGAAAAGATCAATTTGAAGCAAAAAGAACTTATCTCCACCCTGAAATCTATGATTGGCAGGAAGTATTCCTTTCAAAACTAACTCAACTCTCTCAGGGAAACAACATGCCAAATGCTGCTGCTTCTTACATGGAAGGTTTTCTTTATAGAGGCACATATGTTTCTTCAACTTAGTTGAATAGGCCTATTTGCAGCACACACCACTATCTCCACCTAGAAACACCTAATTAGCAGGAAGTATTCCCTTCAAGACCTAAACCTATTCTCATAGGGAAACCAGGTGCTTGACACGGCAGCCTTGAACAGAGATGATTTTCTTGGGAGGGATGCATGTGTTTCTTCAATTCTGCTGAATAGTCCTGTGTGTACCAACATTAGCCATAATCCACCTTGAAAAGTGTGATTTTCAAGAAGTATTCCTCTCATAAACTAACTCAGTTCTCCAAGGAGAAAATGTGCTAGATGCTCATGCTTCTAACAGAGATAGTTTTCTTTGGGAGATGCATGTGTTTGTTAAACTCAGCTAAATAGCCCTATTTGGATCAAACAGAGCCTATCTCCTCCTTGAAACACCTAAGTGGCAGAAATTATGTCTTTCAAAAACTAACTCAGTTTCTAGGGAAACAATATAATAGATTCTCCTGCTTATTACATACATGGTTTTCTCTATAGAGTTACATGTGTATCTTCAACTTAGCAGAAAAAGCCTATTTGGAGCAAACATACCCTATCTGCACCTTGAAACACCTACGTTGCAGGAAGTATTCTTTACAAAACCTAAATCGATTCTCACAGGGAAACAATGTGCTAAATGCTGCCGCTTCTAACATAGATGGTTTTCATTGAGGGATAAATGTGCTTTTTCAACTCATCAGAAAAGGCCAATTTGGAGCAAAGGGTCTATCTCCACCTGGAAAACTATGATTTGCAGGATGAATTCCTTTCAAACACTAACTGAATTTTCAAAGGGAAGTAATGTGCTAGATGCTCCTTCTTCTATCATAGACCGTTTTTGGAGGAAACTGACCTGATCTCCACCTGGAAACACCTACGTTGCAGTAAGTACACCTTTCAAAAGCTAAATCGATTCTCATAGGGAAACAGTGTGCCATGGCCTCAGATTCTAAAACAGATGGTTTTATTTGAGGGATACACGTACTTATGGAACTCATCTGAAAAGGCCTATTGGGAGCAAACACAGCCTATCGCCACCCTGGAAACTATGGTTTGCAGGAAGTATAGTTTTCAAAGAGTCAGTGAATTCTCACAGGGAAACAATCTGCTGGAGGCTGCAGCTTCTAACATGGATGGTTTTCTGTGGAGAGATACATTTGTTTCTTCAAGTCAGCTGAATAGGGCCATATGCAGGAACATGAGCACTAATCCACCTTGAAAACTGTGATTTGCAGGAAGTATTCCTGGGAAAACTAACTCAATTCTCACAGAGAAATAATATGCTAGATGCTCCTGCTTCTAACCGAGATGATTTTCTTTTGAGAGATACAAGTGTTTCTTCAACTTAGCTGAACAGTTGAAGACTATGAGTCTTCAACTCATAGTTGAAGTTGGAAGACTATGAGCCTCTCCCATCTTCAAGACTCTGATTTGTAGAATGGATTCTTTCAAGAACTACCTCAGTTCTCATAAGGAAACAAGGTGCTAGATTCTCCTGCTTCAAGCACAGATGGTTGTCTTTGGAGAGATATATGTGTTTCTTCAACTCAGGTGAATAGCCCCATTTGAATCCATCAGAGCCTATCTCCACTATGAAAACTGTGATATGCGGGACATATTCTTTCAAAAACTAACTCAATTCCCAGGCAAAGAATGTGGTAGGTTTTCCTGATTCTAACACAGATGGTTTTCTTTCCAGAGATCTATGTGTTTCATTAAGAGAGCTGAATAGGCCAATTTGAACGAATAGCGCCTAACTTCCTGGCAAACTATGACTTGCAGGAAGAATTCCTTTAAAAAACTAAGTCAATTCTGAGAGGAATGCAATGTGCTAGATGTTCCTTTTTATAACACAAATGGTTTTTTTTTGAGAGATACATGTGATTCTTCAACTCCTCTGAATAGGCCTATTTGGAGCAATATGAACCGTAATCCACCTAGGCAGCTATGAGTCGCAAAAACTAACTCAGTTCTCACAGGGAAACAATGTGCTAGACACTCCTGCTTCTAACACAGATGGTTGTCTTTCGAGAAAAACGTGTGTTTCTTCAACTGAGCTGAATAGGCCTATTTCAAGCAAAATGACCCTTTGCCCACCTTGAAAATGATGACTTGCAGGACGTATTCCTTTCAAAAACTAGTTCAATTCTCATACTGAAACAATGTGTAAAATGCTTCTGCTTCTATCAAAGGTGGTTTTCTTTATACAGATACATGGGTTTCTTCAACTTACCTGACTAGGCCTATTTGGAGCAAACAGAGCCTATCTCCACCTTGAAACACACAAGTTGCAGGAAGTATTCCTTTCAAAACCTATATCGATTCTCACAGGGGAACAATGTGAAAGAAATGGCAGCTACGAACAGAGATGATTTTCTTTGGAGAGATTTATGTGGTTCTTTAACTCAACTGAATAAGCCTATTTGGAGCAACATGAGCAGTACTCCACCTTGAACAATATGATTTGTAGAGTTTACCTTTGAAAAACCAACTCGGATCTCACAGGAAAACAATGTGCTTGATGTACCTACTTCAAACACACATGGGTTTCTTACGAGAGATACATGTGTTTCTTCAACCTAGCTGAACAGGCCTATTTGGAACAAAATGTACTCTTCCCCACCTTGAATACTATGATTTTCAGAATGTATTCTTTCACAAACTTACTCAAATCTCAGGCAAAAAATGTGCTATATGATCCTGCTTCTAACACAGTGGGTTTCCTTTCGAGAGATACATGTGTTTCCACAAGATAGCTGAATGGGCCTATTTGGAGCAAAAGAACCAATTCTCCTGTAAATCTATGATTTGCATGAAGTATTCCTTTCAAAAACTAACTAAATTCTCACAGGGATACATGTGCTGGATCCTGCAGCTTGTAAGGAACCTATGATTTGCAGGAAGTCTTCCTCTGATAAACGACTTCAATTCTCACAGGGAAACAATGTGCTAGATGCTCCTGCTTAAAACACAGATGGCTGTCTTTGGAGAGATACATGTTTTTCTTCAACTCAGCTGAATAGGCATATTTGGAACAAAGACAGCCTATCACCACCTTGAAAAATCCACTTTGCAGAATTTGTACCTTCCAAAAAATAAGTCTAGTCCTTCAGGGAAATAATGCGCTAGATGCTCCTGCTTCTAACACAGGTGGATTTCTTTGGAGTGGTACATGTATTTCTTCAACTCAGATGAATAGTCCCATATGGATCATACAGAAGCTTTCTCCACGTGGAAACACCCAAGTTGCAAAATTAGGCTTTTCAAATACTAACGCAATTTCGAGGGAAACAATGTACTAGATCCTCCTGCTTCTAAAATACATGGTTATCGTTATAGGGATACATGTGTTACTTCAACTTAGCTGAATACGCCTATTTGGATCAAAGAGACCCTATATGCACCTTGAAACACCTACATTGAAGAAAGATACCTGGTAGAACCTAAATAGATTCTCCAGGGGAAAAATGTGCTTAATGCCGCAGCTTCTAACATGGATGGTTTTCATGAAGGGAAAAATGTGCTTTTTCAGCTCATCTGCAAAGGCCTTTTGGAGCCAACAAATCTATCTCCACCTTGAAAACTATGCTTTGCAGGATGTTTTCCTTTCAAAAACTAACTGAATTTTGACAGGGAAATGATATGCTTGATGCTCCTTCTTCTATCATAGATGGTTTTCTTTCTAGAGATACATGTGTTTCTTAAACTTAGCTGAATAGGCCTTCCTGGAGCAAACAGAGACTATCTCCACCTTGAAAACTGATATACAGGAAGTATACATTAAAAAAACTAACAGTTCTCACAGGGAAACAATGTGCCACATGCTGCATGTTCTATAACAGATGATTTTCTTTGGAGAGTTACATGTGTTTCTTCAACTCAGCTGAATAGCCCTACTTCGAGCAAACAAAGCCTAACACCTCCTTGAAACACCTAAGTTTCAAAACTATTCCCTACAAAAAAACTCAGTTCTCAAAGGTCATCAATGCACTAGATGCTCCTGATTCAAAATTAGATGGTTTTCTTTATAGAGATACATGTGTTTCTTCAACTCAGCGGAGTAGGCCTGTTTGGAGCGAAGAAAGCCTTTCTCCACCTTAGAAAGTATGATTTGCAGGAAGTATTTCTTTGAAAAAATAACTCAGTTCTAACAGGGAAACAATGATTTTGATGCTCATGCTCCTAACACACATGGTTTTCATTTGAGCAATATATGTATTTCTTCAACTTAGCTGAATGGGCCTAATTGGGGCAAACAGACCCTATCTCCACCTTGAAACATGTAAATTGCAGGGAGTATTCCATCAAAAACGAACTCAATTCTCACAGGGAAACAATGTTCTTCTAGATGCTCCTGCTTCTAACACAGATGATTGTCATTGGAGAGATACATGTGTTTCTTCAACTCAGCTGAATAGGCCTATTCGGAACAAAGAGAGATTATCACCACCTTGAAAAATCCACGTTGCAGGAAGTATTCCACTCAAAAATGAACTCAATTCTTTCAGGGAAACAATGTGCTAGATGCTGCTGCTTCTAACACAGATGGTTTACTTTAGAGATATATATATGTGTTTCTTCAACTTAGCTGAATATGCCTATTTTGAAAAACATTCGCTTTTCCCCCCTGTGAAAACTATGATTTGCAGGACGTATTACTTGGGAAAACGAAAACAAGCCTCACAGGAATACAATGTGCTAGGTGCTGCAGCTTCTAACATAGAAGGTTTTCTTTGAAGAGATACATGTGTTTCTTAAACTCAGCTGAATAACCATATTCGGAGCTAACAGAGCCCACTGAAACTGAAACCCCTAAGTTGCAGGAAGTATTCGTTTCAAAAATTAAGTATATCCTCACAGGGAAACAAAGTGTGAAATGCTTCTGCTTCTGAAACAGATGGTTTTGTTTTAAGAGATACATGTCTTTCTTCAACTCATCTGAATAGGCCTATTTGGAACAACATGAGTCGTAATCCACCTTGAAAACTGTGAAATGCAGCAAGTTTTCCTTTCAGAAACAAACTCAGTTCTCCTAGGAAAACAATGTGCCAGATGCTCCTGCTTCTAACACAGATGGTTTTCTTATGAGAGATACATGATTTTCTTCCACTTAGCTGAAGAGGCCTATTTGAACTAAATGAACTTCTCCCCACGTTGAATACTATGATTGGCAAGATGAATTCTTTCAAAAACTAACTCAATTCTCAGGCAAACAATGTGCTTAATGTTCCTACTTCTAGCACAGATGGTTTTCTTTTGAGAACTACATGTGTTTCTTCCACTTAGCTGAATAGGCCTATTTCAACCAAAATGAGCCTTTTCCGACCTAGAAAACTACGATTTGCAGGAGGTATTCGTTTCCAAAACTAGCTCAATTTTCACACAGAAAAAAATGTGCTAGATGCTCCTGTTTCTAAAGCAGATGGTTTTCTCTATACAGAGACATGTGTTTCTTCCACTTAGCTGACTCGGCCTATTTGGAGCAAACATAGCGCATCTCCACCTTTAACACCCAAGATCCAGGAAGTATTCACTTCAAAACCTAAATCGATCTCACACAGAAACAAACCTAGATATGGCAGCTTCGGACAGGATGACTTTCTTTGGAGAAATGTTGTGTTTCTTCAACTCTGCTGAATATATCTCTTTTGAGCAACATGAGCTGCAATCCACCAGTAAACTATGATTTGCAAGAAGTTTTCCTTTGAAAAACTAACTCAGTTCTCACTGGAAAAGAGTGTGGTAGATGATCTTGCAGATCAACCATCGTCAGACAGAAGGTTGTCTTTTGAGTGGTACATGTGTTTCTTCAACTTAGGTGATTAGGCCTATTTGGAGCAAACAGAGCCCATCTCCACCTTGAAAACTATGATATGCAGGAAGTATTCATTTCAAAAACGAATGCAATTCTCACTGAAAACAATGTGCTAAGTACTGCCCCTCCATCACAGATGGGTTTTTTTGGTGAGATACATGTGTTTCTTCAACACAGCTGAAATGCCGTACTTGGAGAAAACAGAATCTAAATCCACCTTGAAATAACGAACTTTTAGGAAGTATTCCTTTCAAAAACTAAAATAGTTCTCAAGGAAACAATGCACTAGATGCTTCTGCTACTAACTTAGATGGTTTTCTTTATAGACATCCATGTGTTTCTTAAACTCAACTGAATAGGACTATTTGGAGCAAACAGAAGCTTTCTCCACCTTGAAAACTAAACTTTGCAGGAAGAATTCCTTTCAAACACTAAATAAATTCTCACAGGGAAAAAATCTGCTAGATGTTGCAGCTTCTACCATAGAGGGTTTTCTTCGGAGAGATACATGTGTTTCTTCAACTCAGTGGAGTAATCATATTTGGAGCAAACACAGTCCATCTCCACCTGAAACACGTAAGATGCAGGAAGTATTCCATTCCAAAACGAATTCAATTCTCACATGGGAACAATCAGTGAGATGCTCCTGCTTCTAACGAGGATGGTTTTCTTTGAGAGAATCATGTGTTTCTTCAACTTAGCTGAAAAGATCAATTTGAAGCAAAAAGAACTTATCTCCACCCTGAAATCTATGATTGGCAGGAAGTATTCCTTTCAAAACTAACTCAACTCTCTCAGGGAAACAACATGCCAAATGCTGCTGCTTCTTACATGGAAGGTTTTCTTTATAGAGGCACATATGTTTCTTCAACTTAGTTGAATAGGCCTATTTGCAGCACACACCACTATCTCCACCTAGAAACACCTAATTAGCAGGAAGTATTCCCTTCAAGACCTAAACCTATTCTCATAGGGAAACCAGGTGCTTGACACGGCAGCCTTGAACAGAGATGATTTTCTTGGGAGGGATGCATGTGTTTCTTCAATTCTGCTGAATAGTCCTGTGTGTAGCAACATTAGCCATAATCCACCTTGAAAAGTGTGATTTTCAAGAAGTATTCCTCTCATAAACTAACTCAGTTCTCCAAGGAGAAAATGTGCTAGATGCTCATGCTTCTAACAGAGATAGTTTTCTTTGGGAGATGCATGTGTTTGTTAAACTCAGCTAAATAGCCCTATTTGGATCAAACAGAGCCTATCTCCTCCTTGAAACACCTAAGTGGCAGAAATTATGTCTTTCAAAAACTAACTCAGTTTCTAGGGAAACAATATAATAGATTCTCCTGCTTATTACATACATGGTTTTCTCTATAGAGTTACATGTGTATCTTCAACTTAGCAGAAAAAGCCTATTTGGAGCAAACATACCCTATCTGCACCTTGAAACACCTACGTTGCAGGAAGTATTCTTTACAAAACCTAAATCGATTCTCACAGGGAAACAATGTGCTAAATGCTGCCGCTTCTAACATAGATGGTTTTCATTGAGGGATAAATGTGCTTTTTCAACTCATCAGAAAAGGCCAATTTGGAGCAAAGGGTCTATCTCCACCTGGAAAACTATGATTTGCAGGATGAATTCCTTTGAAACACTAACTGAATTTTCAAAGGGAAGTAATGTGCTAGATGCTCCTTCTTCTATCATAGACCGTTTTTGGAGGAAACTGACCTGATCTCCACCTGGAAACACCTACGTTGCAGTAAGTACACCTTTCAAAAGCTAAATCGATTCTCATAGGGAAACAGTGTGCCATGGCCTCAGATTCTAAAACAGATGGTTTTATTTGAGGGATACACGTACTTATGGAACTCATCTGAAAAGGCCTATTGGGAGCAAACACAGCCTATCGCCACCCTGGAAACTATGGTTTGCAGGAAGTATAGTTTTCAAAGAGTCAGTGAATTCTCACAGGGAAACAATCTGCTGGAGGCTGCAGCTTCTAACATGGATGGTTTTCTGTGGAGAGATACATTTGTTTCTTCAAGTCAGCTGAATAGGGCCATATGCAGGAACATGAGCACTAATCCACCTTGAAAACTGTGATTTGCAGGAAGTATTCCTGGGAAAACTAACTCAATTCTCACAGAGAAATAATATGCTAGATGCTCCTGCTTCTAACCGAGATGATTTTCTTTTGAGAGATACAAGTGTTTCTTCAACTTAGGTGAACAGTTGAAGACTATGAGTCTTCAACTCATAGTTGAAGTTGGAAAACTATGAGCCTCTCCCATCTTCAAGACTCTGATTTGTAGAATGGATTCTTTCAAGAACTACCTCAGTTCTCATAAGGAAACAAGGTGCTAGATTCTCCTGCTTCAAGCACAGATGGTTGTCTTTGGAGAGATATATGTGTTTCTTCAACTCAGCTGAATAGCCCCATTTGAATCCATCAGAGCCTATCTCCACTATGAAAACTGTGATATGCGGGACATATTCTTTCAAAAACTAACTCAATTCCCAGGCAAAGAATGTGGTAGGTTTTCCTGATTCTAACACAGATGGTTTTCTTTCCAGAGATCTATGTGTTTCATTAAGAGAGCTGAATAGGCCAATTTGAACGAATAGCGCCTAACTTCCTGGCAAACTATGACTTGCAGGAAGAATTCCTTTAAAAAACTAAGTCAATTCTGAGAGGAATGCAATGTGCTAGATGTTCCTTTTTATAACACAAATGGTTTTTTTTTGAGAGATACATGTGATTCTTCAACTCCTCTGAATAGGCCTATTTGGAGCAATATGAACCGTAATCCACCTAGGCAGCTATGAGTCGCAAAAACTAACTCAGTTCTCACAGGGAAACAATGTGCTAGACACTCCTGCTTCTAACACAGATGGTTGTCTTTCGAGAAAAACGTGTGTTTCTTCAACTGAGCTGAATAGGCCTATTTCAAGCAAAATGACCCTTTGCCCACCTTGAAAATGATGACTTGCAGGACGTATTCCTTTCAAAAACTAGTTCAATTCTCATACTGAAACAATGTGTAAAATGCTTCTGCTTCTATCAAAGGTGGTTTTCTTTATACAGATACATGGGTTTCTTCAACTTACCTGACTAGGCCTATTTGGAGCAAACAGAGCCAATCTCCACCTTGAAACACACAAGTTGCAGGAAGTATTCCTTTCAAAACCTATATCGATTCTCACAGGGAAACAATGTGAAAGAAATGGCAGCTACGAACAGAGATGATTTTCTTTGGAGAGATTTATGTGGTTCTTTAACTCAACTGAATAAGCCTATTTGGAGCAACATGAGCAGTACTCCACCTTGAACAATATGATTTGTAGAGTTTACCTTTGAAAAACCAACTCGGATCTCACAGGAAAACAATGTGCTTGATGTACCTACTTCAAACACACATGGGTTTCTTACGAGAGATACATGTGTTTCTTCAACCTAGCTGAACAGGCCTATTTGGAACAAAATGTACTCTTCCCCACCTTGAATACTATGATTTTCAGAATGTATTCTTTCACAAACTTACTCAAATCTCAGGCAAAAAATGTGCTATATGATCCTGCTTCTAACACAGTGGGTTTCCTTTCGAGAGATACATGTGTTTCCACAAGATAGCTGAATGGGCCTATTTGGAGCAAAAGAACCAATTCTCCTGTAAATCTATGATTTGCATGAAGTATTCCTTTCAAAAACTAACTAAATTCTCACAGGGATACATGTGCTGGATCCTGCAGCTTGTAAAGAACCTATGATTTGCAGGAAGTCTTCCTCTGATAAACGACTTCAATTCTCACAGGGAAACAATGTGCTAGATGCTCCTGCTTAAAACACAGATGGCTGTCTTTGGAGAAATCAACTCAGCTGAATAGGCATATTTGGAACAAAGACAGCCTATCACCACCTTGAAAAATCCACTTTGCAGAATTTGTACCTTCCAAAAAATAAGTCTAGTCCTTCAGGGAAATAATGCGCTAGATGCTCCTGCTTCTAACACAGGTGGATTTCTTTGGAGTGGTACATGTATTTCTTCAACTCAGATGAATAGTCCCATATGGATCATACAGAAGCTTTCTCCACGTGGAAACACCCAAGTTGCAAAATTAGGCTTTTCAAATACTAACGCAATTTCGAGGGAAACAATGTACTAGATCCTCCTGCTTCTAAAATACATGGTTATCGTTATAGGGATACATGTGTTACTTCAACTTAGCTGAATACGCCTATTTGGATCAAAGAGACCCTATATGCACCTTGAAACACCTACATTGAAGAAAGATACCTGGTAGAACCTAAATAGATTCTCCAGGGGAAAAATGTGCTTAATGCCGCAGCTTCTAACATGGATGGTTTTCATGAAGGGAAAAATGTGCTTTTTCAGCTCATCTGCAAAGGCCTTTTGGAGCCAACAAATCTATCTCCACCTTGAAAACTATGCTTTGCAGGATGTTTTCCTTTCAAAAACTAACTGAATTTTGACAGGGAAATGATATGCTTGATGCTCCTTCTTCTATCATAGATGGTTTTCTTTCTAGAGATACATGTGTTTCTTAAACTTAGCTGAATAGGCCTTCCTGGAGCAAACAGAGACTATCTCCACCTTGAAAACTGATATACAGGAAGTATTCATTAAAAAAACTAACAGTTCTCACAGGGAAACAATGTGCCACATGCTGCATCTTCTATAACAGATGATTTTCTTTGGAGAGTTACATGTGTTTCTTCAACTCAGCTGAATAGCCCTACTTCGAGCAAACAAAGCCTAACACCTCCTTGAAACACCTAAGTTTCAAAACTATTCCCTACAAAAAAACTCAGTTCTCAAAGGTCATCAATGCACTAGATGCTCCTGATTCAAAATTAGATGGTTTTCTTTATAGAGATACATGTGTTTCTTCAACTCAGCGGAGTAGGCCTGTTTGGAGCGAAGAAAGCCTTTCTCCACCTTAGAAAGTATGATTTGCAGGAAGTATTTCTTTGAAAAAATAACTCAGTTCTAACAGGGAAACAATGATTTTGATGCTCATGCTCCTAACACACATGGTTTTCATTTGAGCAATATATGTATTTCTTCAACTTAGCTGAATGGGCCTAATTGGGGCAAACAGACCCTATCTCCACCTTGAAACATGTAAATTGCAGGGAGTATTCCATCAAAAACGAACTCAATTCTCACAGGGAAACAATGTTCTTCTAGATGCTCCTGCTTCTAACACAGATCATTGTCATTGGAGAGATACATGTGTTTCTTCAACTCAGCTGAATAGGCCTATTCGGAACAAAGAGAGATTATCACCACCTTGAAAAATCCACGTTGCAGGAAGTATTCCACTCAAAAATGAACTCAATTCTTTCAGGGAAACAATGTGCTAGATGCTGCTGCTTCTAACACAGATGGTTTGCTTTAGAGATATATATATGTGTTTCTTCAACTTAGCTGAATATGCCTATTTTGAAAAAAATTCGCTTTTCCCCCCTGTGAAAACTATGATTTGCAGGACGTATTACTTGGGAAAACGAAAACAAGCCTCACAGGAATACAATGTGCTAGGTGCTGCAGCTTCTAACATAGAAGGTTTTCTTTGAAGAGATACATGTGTTTCTTAAACTCAGCTGAATAACCATATTCGGAGCTAACAGAGCCCACTGAAACTGAAACCCCTAAGTTGCAGGAAGTATTCGTTTCAAAAATTAAGTATATCCTCACAGGGAAACAAAGTGTGAAATGCTTCTGCTTCTGAAACAGATGGTTTTGTTTTAAGAGATACATGTCTTTCTTCAACTCATCTGAATAGGCCTATTTGGAACAACATGAGTCGTAATCCACCTTGAAAACTGTGAAATGCAGCAAGTTTTCCTTTCAGAAACAAACTCAGTTCTCCTAAGAAAACAATGTGCCAGATGCTCCTGCTTCTAACACAGATGGTTTTCTTATGAGAGATACATGATTTTCTTCCACTTAGCTGAAGAGGCCTATTTGAACTAAATGAACTTCTCCCCACGTTGAATACTATGATTGGCAAGATGAATTCTTTCAAAAACTAACTCAATTCTCAGGCAAACAATGTGCTTAATGTTCCTACTTCTAGCACAGATGGTTTTCTTTTGAGAACTACATGTGTTTCTTCCACTTAGCTGAATAGGCCTATTTCAACCAAAATGAGCCTTTTCCGACCTAGAAAACTACGATTTGCAGGAGGTATTCGTTTCCAAAACTAGCTCAATTTTCACACAGAAAAAAATGTGCTAGATGCTCCTGTTTCTAAAGCAGATGGTTTTCTCTATACAGAGACATGTGTTTCTTCCACTTAGCTGACTCGGCCTATTTGGAGCAAACATAGCGCATCTCCACCTTTAACACCCAAGATCCAGGAAGTATTCACTTCAAAACCTAAATCGATCTCACACAGAAACAAACCTAGATATGGCAGCTTCGGACAGGATGACTTTCTTTGGAGAAATGTTGTGTTTCTTCAACTCTGCTGAATATATCTCTTTTGAGCAACATGAGCTGCAATCCACCAGTAAACTATGATTTGCAAGAAGTTTTCCTTTGAAAAACTAACTCAGTTCTCACTGGAAAAGAGTGTGGTAGATGATCTTGCAGATCAACCATCGTCAGACAGAAGGTTGTCTTTTGAGTGGTACATGTGTTTCTTCAACTTAGGTGATTAGGCCTATTTGGAGCAAACAGAGCCCATCTCCACCTTGAAAACTATGATATGCAGGAAGTATTCATTTCAAAAACGAATGCAATTCTCACTGAAAACAATGTGCTAAGTACTGCCCCTCCATCACAGATGGGTTTTTTTGGTGAGATACATGTGTTTCTTCAACACAGCTGAAATGCCGTACTTGGAGAAAACAGAATCTAAATCCACCTTGAAATAACGAACTTTTAGGAAGTATTCCTTTCAAAAACTAAAATAGTTCTCAAGGAAACAATGCACTAGATGCTTCTGCTACTAACTTAGATGGTTTTCTTTATAGACATCCATGTGTTTCTTAAACTCAACTGAATAGGACTATTTGGAGCAAACAGAAGCTTTCTCCACCTTGAAAACTAAACTTTGCAGGAAGAATTCCTTTCAAACACTAAATAAATTCTCACAGGGAAAAAATCTGCTAGATGTTGCAGCTTCTACCATAGAGGGTTTTCTTTGGAGAGATACATGTGTTTCTTCAGCTCAGTGGAGTAATCATATTTGGAGCAAACACAGTCCATCTCCACCTGAAACACGTAAGATGCAGGAAGTATTCCATTCCAAAACGAATTCAATTCTCACATGGGAACAATCAGTGAGATGCTCCTGCTTCTAACGAGGATGGTTTTCTTTGAGAGAATCATGTGTTTCTTCAACTTAGCTGAAAAGATCAATTTGAAGCAAAAAGAACTTATCTCCACCCTGAAATCTATGATTGGCAGGAAGTATTCCTTTCAAAACTAACTCAACTCTCTCAGGGAAACAACATGCCAAATGCTGCTGCTTCTTACATGGAAGGTTTTCTTTATAGAGGCACATATGTTTCTTCAACTTAGTTGAATAGGCCTATTTGCAGCACACACCACTATCTCCACCTAGAAACACCTAATTAGCAGGAAGTATTCCCTTCAAGACCTAAACCTATTCTCATAGGGAAACCAGGTGCTTGACACGGCAGCCTTGAACAGAGATGATTTTCTTGGGAGGGATGCATGTGTTTCTTCAATTCTGCTGAATAGTCCTGTGTGTAGCAACATTAGCCATAATCCACCTTGAAAAGTGTGATTTTCAAGAAGTATTCCTCTCATAAACTAACTCAGTTCTCCAAGGAAAAAATGTGCTTGATGCTCATGCTTCTAACAGAGATAGTTTTCTTTGGGAGATGTATGTGTTTGTTAAACTCAGCTAAATAGCCCTATTTGGATCAAACAGAGCCTATCTCCTCCTTGAAACACCTAAGTGGCAGAAATTATGTCTTTCAAAAACTAACTCAGTTTCTAGGGAAACAATATAATAGATTCTCCTGCTTATTACATACATGGTTTTCTCTATAGAGTTACATGTGTATCTTCAACTTAGCAGAAAAAGCCTATTTGGAGCAAACATACCCTATCTGCACCTTGAAACACCTACGTTGCAGGAAGTATTCTTTACAAAACCTAAATCGATTCTCACAGGGAAACAATGTGCTAAATGCTGCCGCTTCTAACATAGATGGTTTTCATTGAGGGATAAATGTGCTTTTTCAACTCATCAGAAAAGGCCAATTTGGAGCAAAGGGTCTATCTCCACCTGGAAAACTATGATTTGCAGGATGAATTCCTTTGAAACACTAACTGAATTTTCAAAGGGAAGTAATGTGCTAGATGCTCCTTCTTCTATCATAGACGGTTTTTGGAGGAAACTGACCTGATCTCCACCTGGAAACACCTACGTTGCAGTAAGTACACCTTTCAAAAGCTAAATCGATTCTCATAGGGAAACAGTGTGCCATGGCCTCAGATTCTAAAACAGATGGTTTTATTTGAGGGATACACGTACTTATGGAACTCATCTGAAAAGGCCTATTGGGAGCAAACACAGCCTATCGCCACCCTGGAAACTATGGTTTGCAGGAAGTATAGTTTTCAAAGAGTCAGTGAATTCTCACAGGGAAACAATCTGCTGGAGGCTGCAGCTTCTAACATGGATGGTTTTCTGTGGAGAGATACATTTGTTTCTTCAAGTCAGCTGAATAGGGCCATATGCAGGAACATGAGCACTAATCCACCTTGAAAACTGTGATTTGCAGGAAGTATTCCTGGGAAAACTAACTCAATTCTCACAGAGAAATAATATGCTAGATGCTCCTGCTTCTAACCGAGATGATTTTCTTTTGAGAGATACAAGTGTTTCTTCAACTTAGCTGAACAGTTGAAGACTATGAGTCTTCAACTCATAGTTGAAGTTGGAAGACTATGAGCCTCTCCCATCTTCAAGACTCTGATTTGTAGAATGGATTCTTTCAAGAACTACCTCAGTTCTCATAAGGAAACAAGGTGCTAGATTCTCCTGCTTCAAGCACAGATGGTTGTCTTTGGAGAGATATATGTGTTTCTTCAACTCAGCTGAATAGCCCCATTTGAATCCATCAGAGCCTATCTCCACTATGAAAACTGTGATATGCGGGACATATTCTTTCAAAAACTAACTCAATTCCCAGGCAAAGAATGTGGTAGGTTTTCCTGATTCTAACACAGATGGTTTTCTTTCCAGAGATCTATGTGTTTCATTAAGAGAGCTGAATAGGCCAATTTGAACGAATAGCGCCTAACTTCCTGGCAAACTATGACTTGCAGGAAGAATTCCTTTAAAAAACTAAGTCAATTCTGAGAGGAATGCAATGTGCTAGATGTTCCTTTTTATAACACAAATGGTTTTTTTTTGAGAGATACATGTGATTCTTCAACTCCTCTGAATAGGCCTATTTGGAGCAATATGAACCGTAATCCACCTAGGCAGCTATGAGTTGCAAAAACTAACTCAGTTCTCACAGGGAAACAATGTGCTAGACACTCCTGCTTCTAACACAGATGGTTGTCTTTCGAGAAAAACGTGTGTTTCTTCAACTGAGCTGAATAGGCCTATTTCAAGCAAAATGACCCTTTGCCCACCTTGAAAATGATGACTTGCAGGACGTATTCCTTTCAAAAACTAGTTCAATTCTCATACTGAAACAATGTGTAAAATGCTTCTGCTTCTATCAAAGGTGGTTTTCTTTATACAGATACATGGGTTTCTTCAACTTACCTGACTAGGCCTATTTGGAGCAAACAGAGCCAATCTCCACCTTGAAACACACAAGTTGCAGGAAGTATTCCTTTCAAAACCTATATCGATTCTCACAGGGAAACAATGTGAAAGAAATGGCAGCTACGAACAGAGATGATTTTCTTTGGAGAGATTTATGTGGTTCTTTAACTCAACTGAATAAGCCTATTTGGAGCAACATGAGCAGTACTCCACCTTGAACAATATGATTTGTAGAGTTTACCTTTGAAAAACCAACTCGGATCTCACAGGAAAACAATGTGCTTGATGTACCTACTTCAAACACACATGGGTTTCTTACGAGAGATACATGTGTTTCTTCAACCTAGCTGAACAGGCCTATTTGGAACAAAATGTACTCTTCCCCACCTTGAATACTATGATTTTCAGAATGTATTCTTTCACAAACTTACTCAAATCTCAGGCAAAAAATGTGCTATATGATCCTGCTTCTAACACAGTGGGTTTCCTTTCGAGAGATACATGTGTTTCCACAAGATAGCTGAATGGGCCTATTTGGAGCAAAAGAACCAATTCTCCTGTAAATCTATGATTTGCATGAAGTATTCCTTTCAAAAACTAACTAAATTCTCACAGGGATACATGTGCTGGATCCTGCAGCTTGTAAGGAACCTATGATTTGCAGGAAGTCTTCCTCTGATAAACGACTTCAATTCTCACAGGGAAACAATGTGCTAGATGCTCCTGCTTAAAACACAGATGGCTGTCTTTGGAGAGATACATGTTTTTCTTCAACTCAGCTGAATAGGCATATTTGGAACAAAGACAGCCTATCACCACCTTGAAAAATCCACTTTGCAGAATTTGTACCTTCCAAAAAATAAGTCTAGTCCTTCAGGGAAATAATGCGCTAGATGCTCCTGCTTCTAACACAGGTGGATTTCTTTGGAGTGGTACATGTATTTCTTCAACTCAGATGAATAGTCCCATATGGATCATACAGAAGCTTTCTCCACGTGGAAACACCCAAGTTGCAAAATTAGGCTTTTCAAATACTAACGCAATTTCGAGGGAAACAATGTACTAGATCCTCCTGCTTCTAAAATACATGGTTATCGTTATAGGGATACATGTGTTACTTCAACTTAGCTGAATACGCCTATTTGGATCAAAGAGACCCTATATGCACCTTGAAACACCTACATTGAAGAAAGATACCTGGTAGAACCTAAATAGATTCTCCAGGGGAAAAATGTGCTTAATGCCGCAGCTTCTAACATGGATGGTTTTCATGAAGGGAAAAATGTGCTTTTTCAGCTCATCTGCAAAGGCCTTTTGGAGCCAACAAATCTATCTCCACCTTGAAAACTATGCTTTGCAGGATGTTTTCCTTTCAAAAACTAACTGAATTTTGACAGGGAAATGATATGCTTGATGCTCCTTCTTCTATCATAGATGGTTTTCTTTCTAGAGATACATGTGTTTCTTAAACTTAGCTGAATAGGCCTTCCTGGAGCAAACAGAGACTATCTCCACCTTGAAAACTGATATACAGGAAGTATTCATTAAAAAAACTAACAGTTCTCACAGGGAAACAATGTGCCACATGCTGCATCTTCTATAACAGATGATTTTCTTTGGAGAGTTACATGTGTTTCTTCAACTCAGCTGAATAGCCCTACTTCGAGCAAACAAAGCCTAACACCTCCTTGAAACACCTAAGTTTCAAAACTATTCCCTACAAAAAAACTCAGTTCTCAAAGGTCATCAATGCACTAGATGCTCCTGATTCAAAATTAGATGGTTTTCTTTATAGAGATACATGTGTTTCTTCAACTCAGCGGAGTAGGCCTGTTTGGAGCGAAGAAAGCCTTTCTCCACCTTAGAAAGTATGATTTGCAGGAAGTATTTCTTTGAAAAAATAACTCAGTTCTAACAGGGAAACAATGATTTTGATGCTCATGCTCCTAACACACATGGTTTTCATTTGAGCAATATATGTATTTCTTCAACTTAGCTGAATGGGCCTAATTGGGGCAAACAGACCCTATCTCCACCTTGAAACATGTAAATTGCAGGGAGTATTCCATCAAAAACGAACTCAATTCTCACAGGGAAACAATGTTCTTCTAGATGCTCCTGCTTCTAACACAGATGATTGTCATTGGAGAGATACATGTGTTTCTTCAACTCAGCTGAATAGGCCTATTCGGAACAAAGAGAGATTATCACCACCTTGAAAAATCCACGTTGCAGGAAGTATTCCACTCAAAAATGAACTCAATTCTTTCAGGGAAACAATGTGCTAGATGCTGCTGCTTCTAACACAGATGGTTTGCTTTAGAGATATATATATGTGTTTCTTCAACTTAGCTGAATATGCCTATTTTGAAAAAAATTCGCTTTTCCCCCCTGTGAAAACTATGATTTGCAGGACGTATTACTTGGGAAAACGAAAACAAGCCTCACAGGAATACAATGTGCTAGGTGCTGCAGCTTCTAACATAGAAGGTTTTCTTTGAAGAGATACATGTGTTTCTTAAACTCAGCTGAATAACCATATTCGGAGCTAACAGAGCCCACTGAAACTGAAACCCCTAAGTTGCAGGAAGTATTCGTTTCAAAAATTAAGTATATCCTCACAGGGAAACAAAGTGTGAAATGCTTCTGCTTCTGAAACAGATGGTTTTGTTTTAAGAGATACATGTCTTTCTTCAACTCATCTGAATAGGCCTATTTGGAACAACATGAGTCGTAATCCACCTTGAAAACTGTGAAATGCAGCAAGTTTTCCTTTCAGAAACAAACTCAGTTCTCCTAAGAAAACAATGTGCCAGATGCTCCTGCTTCTAACACAGATGGTTTTCTTATGAGAGATACATGATTTTCTTCCACTTAGCTGAAGAGGCCTATTTGAACTAAATGAACTTCTCCCCACGTTGAATACTATGATTGGCAAGATGAATTCTTTCAAAAACTAACTCAATTCTCAGGCAAACAATGTGCTTAATGTTCCTACTTCTAGCACAGATGGTTTTCTTTGGAGAACTACATGTGTTTCTTCCACTTAGCTGAATAGGCCTATTTCAACCAAAATGAGCCTTTTCCGACCTAGAAAACTACGATTTGCAGGAGGTATTCGTTTCCAAAACTAGCTCAATTTTCACACAGAAAAAAATGTGCTAGATGCTCCTGTTTCTAAAGCAGATGGTTTTCTCTATACAGAGACATGTGTTTCTTCCACTTAGCTGACTCGGCCTATTTGGAGCAAACATAGCGCATCTCCACCTTTAACACCCAAGATCCAGGAAGTATTCACTTCAAAACCTAAATCGATCTCACACAGAAACAAACCTAGATATGGCAGCTTCGGACAGGATGACTTTCTTTGGAGAAATGTTGTGTTTCTTCAACTCTGCTGAATATATCTCTTTTGAGCAACATGAGCTGCAATCCACCAGTAAACTATGATTTGCAAGAAGTTTTCCTTTGAAAAACTAACTCAGTTCTCACTGGAAAAGAGTGTGGTAGATGATCTTGCAGATCAACCATCGTCAGACAGAAGGTTGTCTTTTGAGTGGTACATGTGTTTCTTCAACTTAGGTGATTAGGCCTATTTGGAGCAAACAGAGCCCATCTCCACCTTGAAAACTATGATATGCAGGAAGTATTCATTTCAAAAACGAATGCAATTCTCACTGAAAACAATGTGCTAAGTACTGCCCCTCCATCACAGATGGGTTTTTTTGGTGAGATACATGTGTTTCTTCAACACAGCTGAAATGCCGTACTTGGAGAAAACAGAATCTAAATCCACCTTGAAATAACGAACTTTTAGGAAGTATTCCTTTCAAAAACTAAAATAGTTCTCAAGGAAACAATGCACTAGATGCTTCTGCTACTAACTTAGATGGTTTTCTTTATAGACATCCATGTGTTTCTTAAACTCAACTGAATAGGACTATTTGGAGCAAACAGAAGCTTTCTCCACCTTGAAAACTAAACTTTGCAGGAAGAATTCCTTTCAAACACTAAATAAATTCTCACAGGGAAAAAATCTGCTAGATGTTGCAGCTTCTACCATAGAGGGTTTTCTTTGGAGAGATACATGTGTTTCTTCAGCTCAGTGGAGTAATCATATTTGGAGCAAACACAGTCCATCTCCACCTGAAACACGTAAGATGCAGGAAGTATTCCATTCCAAAACGAATTCAATTCTCACATGGGAACAATCAGTGAGATGCTCCTGCTTCTAACGAGGATGGTTTTCTTTGAGAGAATCATGTGTTTCTTCAACTTAGCTGAAAAGATCAATTTGAAGCAAAAAGAACTTATCTCCACCCTGAAATCTATGATTGGCAGGAAGTATTCCTTTCAAAACTAACTCAACTCTCTCAGGGAAACAACATGCCAAATGCTGCTGCTTCTTACATGGAAGGTTTTCTTTATAGAGGCACATATGTTTCTTCAACTTAGTTGAATAGGCCTATTTGCAGCACACACCACTATCTCCACCTAGAAACACCTAATTAGCAGGAAGTATTCCCTTCAAGACCTAAACCTATTCTCATAGGGAAACCAGGTGCTTGACACGGCAGCCTTGAACAGAGATGATTTTCTTGGGAGGGATGCATGTGTTTCTTCAATTCTGCTGAATAGTCCTGTGTGTAGCAACATTAGCCATAATCCACCTTGAAAAGTGTGATTTTCAAGAAGTATTCCTCTCATAAACTAACTCAGTTCTCCAAGGAAAAAATGTGCTTGATGCTCATGCTTCTAACAGAGATAGTTTTCTTTGGGAGATGTATGTGTTTGTTAAACTCAGCTAAATAGCCCTATTTGGATCAAACAGAGCCTATCTCCTCCTTGAAACACCTAAGTGGCAGAAATTATGTCTTTCAAAAACTAACTCAGTTTCTAGGGAAACAATATAATAGATTCTCCTGCTTATTACATACATGGTTTTCTCTATAGAGTTACATGTGTATCTTCAACTTAGCAGAAAAAGCCTATTTGGAGCAAACATACCCTATCTGCACCTTGAAACACCTACGTTGCAGGAAGTATTCTTTACAAAACCTAAATCGATTCTCACAGGGAAACAATGTGCTAAATGCTGCCGCTTCTAACATAGATGGTTTTCATTGAGGGATAAATGTGCTTTTTCAACTCATCAGAAAAGGCCAATTTGGAGCAAAGGGTCTATCTCCACCTGGAAAACTATGATTTGCAGGATGAATTCCTTTGAAACACTAACTGAATTTTCAAAGGGAAGTAATGTGCTAGATGCTCCTTCTTCTATCATAGACGGTTTTTGGAGGAAACTGACCTGATCTCCACCTGGAAACACCTACGTTGCAGTAAGTACACCTTTCAAAAGCTAAATCGATTCTCATAGGGAAACAGTGTGCCATGGCCTCAGATTCTAAAACAGATGGTTTTATTTGAGGGATACACGTACTTATGGAACTCATCTGAAAAGGCCTATTGGGAGCAAACACAGCCTATCGCCACCCTGGAAACTATGGTTTGCAGGAAGTATAGTTTTCAAAGAGTCAGTGAATTCTCACAGGGAAACAATCTGCTGGAGGCTGCAGCTTCTAACATGGATGGTTTTCTGTGGAGAGATACATTTGTTTCTTCAAGTCAGCTGAATAGGGCCATATGCAGGAACATGAGCACTAATCCACCTTGAAAACTGTGATTTGCAGGAAGTATTCCTGGGAAAACTAACTCAATTCTCACAGAGAAATAATATGCTAGATGCTCCTGCTTCTAACCGAGATGATTTTCTTTTGAGAGATACAAGTGTTTCTTCAACTTAGCTGAACAGTTGAAGACTATGAGTCTTCAACTCATAGTTGAAGTTGGAAGACTATGAGCCTCTCCCATCTTCAAGACTCTGATTTGTAGAATGGATTCTTTCAAGAACTACCTCAGTTCTCATAAGGAAACAAGGTGCTAGATTCTCCTGCTTCAAGCACAGATGGTTGTCTTTGGAGAGATATATGTGTTTCTTCAACTCAGGTGAATAGCCCCATTTGAATCCATCAGAGCCTATCTCCACTATGAAAACTGTGATATGCGGGACATATTCTTTCAAAAACTAACTCAATTCCCAGGCAAAGAATGTGGTAGGTTTTCCTGATTCTAACACAGATGGTTTTCTTTCCAGAGATCTATGTGTTTCATTAAGAGAGCTGAATAGGCCAATTTGAACGAATAGCGCCTAACTTCCTGGCAAACTATGACTTGCAGGAAGAATTCCTTTAAAAAACTAAGTCAATTCTGAGAGGAATGCAATGTGCTAGATGTTCCTTTTTATAACACAAATGGTTTTTTTTTGAGAGATACATGTGATTCTTCAACTCCTCTGAATAGGCCTATTTGGAGCAATATGAACCGTAATCCACCTAGGCAGCTATGAGTTGCAAAAACTAACTCAGTTCTCACAGGGAAACAATGTGCTAGACACTCCTGCTTCTAACACAGATGGTTGTCTTTCGAGAAAAACGTGTGTTTCTTCAACTGAGCTGAATAGGCCTATTTCAAGCAAAATGACCCTTTGCCCACCTTGAAAATGATGACTTGCAGGACGTATTCCTTTCAAAAACTAGTTCAATTCTCATACTGAAACAATGTGTAAAATGCTTCTGCTTCTATCAAAGGTGGTTTTCTTTATACAGATACATGGGTTTCTTCAACTTACCTGACTAGGCCTATTTGGAGCAAACAGAGCCAATCTCCACCTTGAAACACACAAGTTGCAGGAAGTATTCCTTTCAAAACCTATATCGATTCTCACAGGGAAACAATGTGAAAGAAATGGCAGCTACGAACAGAGATGATTTTCTTTGGAGAGATTTATGTGGTTCTTTAACTCAACTGAATAAGCCTATTTGGAGCAACATGAGCAGTACTCCACCTTGAACAATATGATTTGTAGAGTTTACCTTTGAAAAACCAACTCGGATCTCACAGGAAAACAATGTGCTTGATGTACCTACTTCAAACACACATGGGTTTCTTACGAGAGATACATGTGTTTCTTCAACCTAGCTGAACAGGCCTATTTGGAACAAAATGTACTCTTCCCCACCTTGAATACTATGATTTTCAGAATGTATTCTTTCACAAACTTACTCAAATCTCAGGCAAAAAATGTGCTATATGATCCTGCTTCTAACACAGTGGGTTTCCTTTCGAGAGATACATGTGTTTCCACAAGATAGCTGAATGGGCCTATTTGGAGCAAAAGAACCAATTCTCCTGTAAATCTATGATTTGCATGAAGTATTCCTTTCAAAAACTAACTAAATTCTCACAGGGATACATGTGCTGGATCCTGCAGCTTGTAAGGAACCTATGATTTGCAGGAAGTCTTCCTCTGATAAACGACTTCAATTCTCAAAGGGAAACAATGTGCTAGATGCTCCTGCTTAAAACACAGATGGCTGTCTTTGGAGAGATACATGTTTTTCTTCAACTCAGCTGAATAGGCATATTTGGAACAAAGACAGCCTATCACCACCTTGAAAAATCCACTTTGCAGAATTTGTACCTTCCAAAAAATAAGTCTAGTCCTTCAGGGAAATAATGCGCTAGATGCTCCTGCTTCTAACACAGGTGGATTTCTTTGGAGTGGTACATGTATTTCTTCAACTCAGATGAATAGTCCCATATGGATCATACAGAAGCTTTCTCCACGTGGAAACACCCAAGTTGCAAAATTAGGCTTTTCAAATACTAATGCAATTTCCAGGGAAACAATGTACTAGATCCTCCTGCTTCTAAAATACATGGTTATCGTTATAGGGATACATGTGTTACTTCAACTTAGCTGAATACGCCTATTTGGATCAAAGAGACCCTATATGCACCTTGAAACACCTACATTGAAGAAAGATACCTGGTAGAACCTAAATAGATTCTCCAGGGGAAAAATGTGCTTAATGCCGCAGCTTCTAACATGGATGGTTTTCATGAAGGGAAAAATGTGCTTTTTCAGCTCATCTGCAAAGGCCTTTTGGAGCCAACAAATCTATCTCCACCTTGAAAACTATGCTTTGCAGGATGTTTTCCTTTCAAAAACTAACTGAATTTTGACAGGGAAATGATATGCTTGATGCTCCTTCTTCTATCATAGATGGTTTTCTTTCTAGAGATACATGTGTTTCTTAAACTTAGCTGAATAGGCCTTCCTGGAGCAAACAGAGACTATCTCCACCTTGAAAACTGATATACAGGAAGTATTCATTAAAAAAACTAACAGTTCTCACAGGGAAACAATGTGCCACATGCTGCATCTTCTATAACAGATGATTTTCTTTGGAGAGTTACATGTGTTTCTTCAACTCAGCTGAATAGCCCTACTTCGAGCAAACAAAGCCTAACACCTCCTTGAAACACCTAAGTTTCAAAACTATTCCCTACAAAAAAACTCAGTTCTCAAAGGTCATCAATGCACTAGATGCTCCTGATTCAAAATTAGATGGTTTTCTTTATAGAGATACATGTGTTTCTTCAACTCAGCGGAGTAGGCCTGTTTGGAGCGAAGAAAGCCTTTCTCCACCTTAGAAAGTATGATTTGCAGGAAGTATTTCTTTGAAAAAATAACTCAGTTCTAACAGGGAAACAATGATTTTGATGCTCATGCTCCTAACACACATGGTTTTCATTTGAGCAATATATGTATTTCTTCAACTTAGCTGAATGGGCCTAATTGGGGCAAACAGACCCTATCTCCACCTTGAAACATGTAAATTGCAGGGAGTAGTCCATCAAAAACGAACTCAATTCTCACAGGGAAACAATGTTCTTCTAGATGCTCCTGCTTCTAACACAGATGATTGTCATTGGAGAGATACATGTGTTTCTTCAACTCAGCTGAATAGGCCTATTCGGAACAAAGAGAGATTATCACCACCTTGAAAAATCCACGTTGCAGGAAGTATTCCACTCAAAAATGAACTCAATTCTTTCAGGGAAACAATGTGCTAGATGCTGCTGCTTCTAACACAGATGGTTTACTTTAGAGATATATATATGTGTTTCTTCAACTTAGCTGAATATGCCTATTTTGAAAAAAATTCGCTTTTCCCATCTGTGAAAACTTTGATTTGCAGGACGTATTACTTGGGAAAACGAAAACAAGCCTCACAGGAATACAATGTGCTAGGTGCTGCAGCTTCTAACATAGAAGGTTTTCTTTGAAGAGATACATGTGTTTCTTAAACTCAGCTGAATAACCATATTCGGAGCTAACAGAGCCCACTGAAACTGAAACCCCTAAGTTGCAGGAAGTATTCGTTTCAAAAATTAAGTATATCCTCACAGGGAAACAAAGTGTGAAATGCTTCTGCTTCTGAAACAGATGGTTTTGTTTTAAGAGATACATGTCTTTCTTCAACTCATCTGAATAGGCCTATTTGGAACAACATGAGTCGTAATCCACCTTGAAAACTGTGAAATGCAGCAAGTTTTCCTTTCAGAAACAAACTCAATTCTCCTAAGAAAACAATGTGCCAGATGCTCCTGCTTCTAACACAGATGGTTTTCTTATGAGAGATACATGATTTTCTTCCACTTAGCTCAAGAGGCCTATTTGAACTAAATGAACTTCTCCCCACGTTGAATACTATGATTGGCAAGATGAATTCTTTCAAAAACTAACTCAATTCTCAGGCAAACAATGTGCTTAATGTTCCTACTTCTAGCACAGATGGTTTTCTTTTGAGAACTACATGTGTTTCTTCCACTTAGCTGAATAGGCCTATTTCAACCAAAATGAGCCTTTTCCGACCTAGAAAACTACGATTTGCAGGAGGTATTCGTTTCCAAAACTAGCTCAATTTTCACACAGAAAAAAATGTGCTAGATGCTCCTGTTTCTAAAGCAGATGGTTTTCTCTATACAGAGACATGTGTTTCTTCCACTTAGCTGACTCGGCCTATTTGGAGCAAACATAGCGCATCTCCACCTTTAACACCCAAGATCCAGGAAGTATTCACTTCAAAACCTAAATCGATCTCACACAGAAACAAACCTAGATATGGCAGCTTCGGACAGGATGACTTTCTTTGGAGAAATGTTGTGTTTCTTCAACTCTGCTGAATATATCTCTTTTGAGCAACATGAGCTGCAATCCACCAGTAAACTATGATTTGCAAGAAGTTTTCCTTTGAAAAACTAACTCAGTTCTCACTGGAAAAGAGTGTGGTAGATGATCTTGCAGATCAACCATCGTCAGACAGAAGGTTGTCTTTTGAGTGGTACATGTGTTTCTTCAACTTAGGTGATTAGGCCTATTTGGAGCAAACAGAGCCCATCTCAACCTTGAAAACTATGATATGCAGGAAGTATTCATTTCAAAAACGAATGCAATTCTCACTGAAAACAATGTGCTAAGTACTGCCCCTCCATCACAGATGGGTTTTTTTGGTGAGATACATGTGTTTCTTCAACACAGCTGAAATGCCGTACTTGGAGAAAACAGAATCTAAATCCACCTTGAAATAACGAACTTTTAGGAAGTATTCCTTTCAAAAACTAAAATAGTTCTCAAGGAAACAATGCACTAGATGCTTCTGCTACTAACTAAGATGGTTTTCTTTATAGACATCCATGTGTTTCTTAAACTCAACTGAATAGGACTATTTGGAGCAAACAGAAGCTTTCTCCACCTTGAAAACTAAACTTTGCAGGAAGAATTCCTTTCAAACACTAAATAAATTCTCACAGGGAAAAAATCTGCTAGATGTTGCAGCTTCTACCATAGAGGGTTTTCTTTGGAGAGATACATGTGTTTCTTCAGCTCAGTGGAGTAATCATATTTGGAGCAAACACAGTCCATCTCCACCTGAAACACGTAAGATGCAGGAAGTATTCCATTCCAAAACGAATTCAATTCTCACATGGGAACAATCAGTGAGATGCTCCTGCTTCTAACGAGGATGGTTTTCTTTGAGAGAATCATGTGTTTCTTCAACTTAGCTGAAAAGATCAATTTGAAGCAAAAAGAACTTATCTCCACCCTGAAATCTATGATTGGCAGGAAGTATTCCTTTCAAAACTAACTCAACTCTCTCAGGGAAACAACATGCCAAATGCTGCTGCTTCTTACATGGAAGGTTTTCTTTATAGAGGCACATATGTTTCTTCAACTTAGTTGAATAGGCCTATTTGCAGCACACACCACTATCTCCACCTAGAAACACCTAATTAGCAGGAAGTATTCCCTTCAAGACCTAAACCTATTCTCATAGGGAAACCAGGTGCTTGACACGGCAGCCTTGAACAGAGATGATTTTCTTGGGAGGGATGCATGTGTTTCTTCAATTCTGCTGAATAGTCCTGTGTGTAGCAACATTAGCCATAATCCACCTTGAAAAGTGTGATTTTCAAGAAGTATTCCTCTCATAAACTAACTCAGTTCTCCAAGGAGAAAATGTGCTAGATGCTCATGCTTCTAACAGAGATAGTTTTCTTTGGGAGATGCATGTGTTTGTTAAACTCAGCTAAATAGCCCTATTTGGATCAAACAGAGCCTATCTCCTCCTTGAAACACCTAAGTGGCAGAAATTATGTCTTTCAAAAACTAACTCAGTTTCTAGGGAAACAATATAATAGATTCTCCTGCTTATTACATACATGGTTTTCTCTTTAGAGTTACATGTGTATCTTCAACTTAGCAGAAAAAGCCTATTTGGAGCAAACATACCCTATCTGCACCTTGAAACACCTACGTTGCAGGAAGTATTCTTTACAAAACCTAAATCGATTCTCACAGGGAAACAATGTGCTAAATGCTGCCGCTTCTAACATAGATGGTTTTCATTGAGGGATAAATGTGCTTTTTCAACTCATCAGAAAAGGCCAATTTGGAGCAAAGGGTCTATCTCCACCTGGAAAACTATGATTTGCAGGATGAATTCCTTTGAAACACTAATTGAATTTTCAAAGGGAAGTAATGTGCTAGATGCTCCTTCTTCTATCATAGACTGTTTTTGGAGGAAACTGACCTGATCTCCACCTGGAAACACCTACGTTGCAGTAAGTACACCTTTCAAAAGCTAAATCGATTCTCATAGGGAAACAGTGTGCCATGGCCTCAGATTCTAAAACAGATGGTTTTATTTGAGGGATACACGTACTTATGGAACTCATCTGAAAAGGCCTATTGGGAGCAAACACAGCCTATCGCCACCCTGGAAACTATGGTTTGCAGGAAGTATAGTTTTCAAAGAGTCAGTGAATTCTCACAGGGAAACAATCTGCTGGAGGCTGCAGCTTCTAACATGGATGGTTTTCTGTGGAGAGATACATTTGTTTCTTCAAGTCAGCTGAATAGGGCCATATGCAGGAACATGAGCACTAATCCACCTTGAAAACTGTGATTTGCAGGAAGTATTCCTGGGAAAACTAACTCAATTCTCACAGAGAAATAATATGCTAGATGCTCCTGCTTCTAACCGAGATGATTTTCTTTTGAGAGATACAAGTGTTTCTTCAACTTAGGTGAACAGTTGAAGACTATGAGTCTTCAACTCATAGTTGAAGTTGGAAGACTATGAGCCTCTCCCATCTTCAAGACTCTGATTTGTAGAATGGATTCTTTCAAGAACTACCTCAGTTCTCATAAGGAAACAAGGTGCTAGATTCTCCTGCTTCAAGCACAGATGGTTGTCTTTGGAGAGATATATGTGTTTCTTCAACTCAGCTGAATAGCCCCATTTGAATCCATCAGAGCCTATCTCCACTATGAAAACTGTGATATGCGGGACATATTCTTTCAAAAATTAACTCAATTCCCAGGCAAAGAATGTGGTAGGTTTTCCTGATTCTAACACAGATGGTTTTCTTTCCAGAGATCTATGTGTTTCATTAAGAGAGCTGAATAGGCCAATTTGAACGAATAGCGCCTAACTTCCTGGCAAACTATGACTTGCAGGAAGAATTCCTTTAAAAAACTAAGTCAATTCTGAGAGGAATGCAATGTGCTAGATGTTCCTTTTTATAACACAAATGGTTTTTTTTTGAGAGATACATGTGATTCTTCAACTCCTCTGAATAGGCCTATTTGGAGCAATATGAACCGTAATCCACCTAGGCAGCTATGAGTCGCAAAAACTAACTCAGTTCTCACAGGGAAACAATGTGCTAGACACTCCTGCTTCTAACACAGATGGTTGTCTTTCGAGAAAAACGTGTGTTTCTTCAACTGAGCTGAATAGGCCTATTTCAAGCAAAATGACCCTTTGCCCACCTTGAAAATGATGACTTGCAGGACGTATTCCTTTCAAAAACTAGTTCAATTCTCATACTGAAACAATGTGTAAAATGCTTCTGCTTCTATCAAAGGTGGTTTTCTTTATACAGATACATGGGTTTCTTCAACTTACCTGACTAGGCCTATTTGGAGCAAACAGAGCCTATCTCCACCTTGAAACACACAAGTTGCAGGAAGTATTCCTTTCAAAACCTATATCGATTCTCACAGGGAAACAATGTGAAAGAAATGGCAGCTACGAACAGAGATGATTTTCTTTGGAGAGATTTATGTGGTTCTTTAACTCAACTGAATAAGCCTATTTGGAGCAACATGAGCAGTACTCCACCTTGAACAATATGATTTGTAGAGTTTACCTTTGAAAAACCAACTCGGATCTCACAGGAAAACAATGTGCTTGATGTACCTACTTCAAACACACATGGGTTTCTTACGAGAGATACATGTGTTTCTTCAACCTAGCTGAACAGGCCTATTTGGAACAAAATGTACTCTTCCCCACCTTGAATACTATGATTTTCAGAATGTATTCTTTCACAAACTTACTCAAATCTCAGGCAAAAAATGTGCTATATGATCCTGCTTCTAACACAGTGGGTTTCCTTTCGAGAGATACATGTGTTTCCACAAGATAGCTGAATGGGCCTATTTGGAGCAAAAGAACCAATTCTCCTGTAAATCTATGATTTGCATGAAGTATTCCTTTCAAAAACTAACTAAATTCTCACAGGGATACATGTGCTGGATCCTGCAGCTTGTAAGGAACCTATGATTTGCAGGAAGTCTTCCTCTGATAAACGACTTCAATTCTCACAGGGAAACAATGTGCTAGATGCTCCTGCTTAAAACACAGATGGCTGTCTTTGGAGAGATACATGTTTTTCTTCAACTCAGCTGAATAGGCATATTTGGAACAAAGACAGCCTATCACCACCTTGAAAAATCCACTTTGCAGAATTTGTACCTTCCAAAAAATAAGTCTAGTCCTTCAGGGAAATAATGCGCTAGATGCTCCTGCTTCTAACACAGGTGGATTTCTTTGGAGTGGTACATGTATTTCTTCAACTCAGATGAATAGTCCCATATGGATCATACAGAAGCTTTCTCCACGTGGAAACACCCAAGTTGCAAAATTAGGCTTTTCAAATACTAACGCAATTTCGAGGGAAACAATGTACTAGATCCTCCTGCTTCTAAAATACATGGTTATCGTTATAGGGATACATGTGTTACTTCAACTTAGCTGAATACGCCTATTTGGATCAAAGAGACCCTATATGCACCTTGAAACACCTACATTGAAGAAAGATACCTGGTAGAACCTAAATAGATTCTCCAGGGGAAAAATGTGCTTAATGCCGCAGCTTCTAACATGGATGGTTTTCATGAAGGGAAAAATGTGCTTTTTCAGCTCATCTGCAAAGGCCTTTTGGAGCCAACAAATCTATCTCCACCTTGAAAACTATGCTTTGCAGGATGTTTTCCTTTCAAAAACTAACTGAATTTTGACAGGGAAATGATATGCTTGATGCTCCTTCTTCTATCATAGATGGTTTTCTTTCTAGAGATACATGTGTTTCTTAAACTTAGCTGAATAGGCCTTCCTGGAGCAAACAGAGACTATCTCCACCTTGAAAACTGATATACAGGAAGTATTCATTAAAAAAACTAACAGTTCTCACAGGGAAACAATGTGCCACATGCTGCATCTTCTATAACAGATGATTTTCTTTGGAGAGTTACATGTGTTTCTTCAACTCAGCTGAATAGCCCTACTTCGAGCAAACAAAGCCTAACACCTCCTTGAAACACCTAAGTTTCAAAACTATTCCCTACAAAAAAACTCAGTTCTCAAAGGTCATCAATGCACTAGATACTCCTGATTCAAAATTAGATGGTTTTCTTTATAGAGATACATGTGTTTCTTCAACTCAGCGGAGTAGGCCTGTTTGGAGCGAAGAAAGCCTTTCTCCACCTTAGAAAGTATGATTTGCAGGAAGTATTTCTTTGAAAAAATAACTCAGTTCTAACAGGGAAACAATGATTTTGATGCTCATGCTCCTAACACACATGGTTTTCATTTGAGCAATATATGTATTTCTTCAACTTAGCTGAATGGGCCTAATTGGGGCAAACAGACCCTATCTCCACCTTGAAACATGTAAATTGCAGGGAGTATTCCATCAAAAACGAACTCAATTCTCACAGGGAAACAATGTTCTTCTAGATGCTCCTGCTTCTAACACAGATGATTGTCATTGGAGAGATACATGTGTTTCTTCAACTCAGCTGAATAGGCCTATTCGGAACAAAGAGAGATTATCACCACCTTGAAAAATCCACGTTGCAGGAAGTATTCCACTCAAAAATGAACTCAATTCTTTCAGGGAAACAATGTGCTAGATGCTGCTGCTTCTAACACAGATGGTTTGCTTTAGAGATATATATATGTGTTTCTTCAACTTAGCTGAATATGCCTATTTTGAAAAAAATTCGCTTTTCCCCCCTGTGAAAACTATGATTTGCAGGACGTATTACTTGGGAAAACGAAAACAAGCCTCACAGGAATACAATGTGCTAGGTGCTGCAGCTTCTAACATAGAAGGTTTTCTTTGAAGAGATACATGTGTTTCTTAAACTCAGCTGAATAACCATATTCGGAGCTAACAGAGCCCACTGAAACTGAAACACCTAAGTTGCAGGAAGTATTCGTTTCAAAAATTAAGTATATCCTCACAGGGAAACAAAGTGTGAAATGCTTCTGCTTCTGAAACAGATGGTTTTGTTTTAAGAGATACATGTCTTTCTTCAACTCATCTGAATAGGCCTATTTGGAACAACATGAGTCGTAATCCACCTTGAAAACTGTGAAATGCAGCAAGTTTTCCTTTCAGAAACAAACTCAGTTCTCCTAAGAAAACAATGTGCCAGATGCTCCTGCTTCTAACACAGATGGTTTTCTTATGAGAGATACATGATTTTCTTCCACTTAGCTCAAGAGGCCTATTTGAACTAAATGAACTTCTCCCCACGTTGAATACTATGATTGGCAAGATGAATTCTTTCAAAAACTAACTCAATTCTCAGGCAAACAATGTGCTTAATGTTCCTACTTCTAGCACAGATGGTTTTCTTTTGAGAACTACATGTGTTTCTTCCACTTAGCTGAATAGGCCTATTTCAACCAAAATGAGCCTTTTCCGACCTAGAAAACTACGATTTGCAGGAGGTATTCGTTTCCAAAACTAGCTCAATTTTCACACAGAAAAAAATGTGCTAGATGCTCCTGTTTCTAAAGCAGATGGTTTTCTCTATACAGAGACATGTGTTTCTTCCACTTAGCTGACTCGGCCTATTTGGAGCAAACATAGCGCATCTCCACCTTTAACACCCAAGATCCAGGAAGTATTCACTTCAAAACCTAAATCGATCTCACACAGAAACAAACCTAGATATGGCAGCTTCGGACAGGATGACTTTCTTTGGAGAAATGTTGTGTTTCTTCAACTCTGCTGAATATATCTCTTTTGAGCAACATGAGCTGCAATCCACCAGTAAACTATGATTTGCAAGAAGTTTTCCTTTGAAAAACTAACTCAGTTCTCACTGGAAAAGAGTGTGGTAGATGATCTTGCAGATCAACCATCGTCAGACAGAAGGTTGTCTTTTGAGTGGTACATGTGTTTCTTCAACTTAGGTGATTAGGCCTATTTGGAGCAAACAGAGCCCATCTCCACCTTGAAAACTATGATATGCAGGAAGTATTCATTTCAAAAACGAATGCAATTCTCACTGAAAACAATGTGCTAAGTACTGCCCCTCCATCACAGATGGGTTTTTTTGGTGAGATACATGTGTTTCTTCAACACAGCTGAAATGCCGTACTTGGAGAAAACAGAATCTAAATCCACCTTGAAATAACGAACTTTTAGGAAGTATTCCTTTCAAAAACTAAAATAGTTCTCAAGGAAACAATGCACTAGATGCTTCTGCTACTAACTTAGATGGTTTTCTTTATAGACATCCATGTGTTTCTTAAACTCAACTGAATAGGACTATTTGGAGCAAACAGAAGCTTTCTCCACCTTGAAAACTAAACTTTGCAGGAAGAATTCCTTTCAAACACTAAATAAATTCTCACAGGGAAAAAATCTGCTAGATGTTGCAGCTTCTACCATAGAGGGTTTTCTTTGGAGAGATACATGTGTTTCTTCAGCTCAGTGGAGTAATCATATTTGGAGCAAACACAGTCCATCTCCACCTGAAACACGTAAGATGCAGGAAGTATTCCATTCCAAAACGAATTCAATTCTCACATGGGAACAATCAGTGAGATGCTCCTGCTTCTAACGAGGATGGTTTTCTTTGAGAGAATCATGTGTTTCTTCAACTTAGCTGAAAAGATCAATTTGAAGCAAAAAGAACTTATCTCCACCCTGAAATCTATGATTGGCAGGAAGTATTCCTTTCAAAACTAACTCAACTCTCTCAGGGAAACAACATGCCAAATGCTGCTGCTTCTTACATGGAAGGTTTTCTTTATAGAGGCACATATGTTTCTTCAACTTAGTTGAATAGGCCTATTTGCAGCACACACCACTATCTCCACCTAGAAACACCTAATTAGCAGGAAGTATTCCCTTCAAGACCTAAACCTATTCTCATAGGGAAACCAGGTGCTTGACACGGCAGCCTTGAACAGAGATGATTTTCTTGGGAGGGATGCATGTGTTTCTTCAATTATGCTGAATAGTCCTGTGTGTAGCAACATTAGCCATAATCCACCTTGAAAAGTGTGATTTTCAAGAAGTATTCCTCTCATAAACTAACTCAGTTCTCCAAGGAGAAAATGTGCTAGATGCTCATGCTTCTAACAGAGATAGTTTTCTTTGGGAGATGCATGTGTTTGTTAAACTCAGCTAAATAGCCCTATTTGGATCAAACAGAGCCTATCTCCTCCTTGAAACACCTAAGTGGCAGAAATTATGTCTTTCAAAAACTAACTCAGTTTCTAGGGAAACAATATAATAGATTCTCCTGCTTATTACATACATGGTTTTCTCTATAGAGTTACATGTGTATCTTCAACTTAGCAGAAAAAGCCTATTTGGAGCAAACATACCCTATCTGCACCTTGAAACACCTACGTTGCAGGAAGTATTCTTTACAAAACCTAAATCGATTCTCACAGGGAAACAATGTGCTAAATGCTGCCGCTTCTAACATAGATGGTTTTCAGTGAGGGATAAATGTGCTTTTTCAACTCATCAGAAAAGGCCAATTTGGAGCAAAGGGTCTATCTCCACCTGGAAAACTATGATTTGCAGGATGAATTCCTTTGAAACACTAACTGAATTTTCAAAGGGAAGTAATGTGCTAGATGCTCCTTCTTCTATCATAGACCATTTTTGGAGGAAACTGACCTGATCTCCACCTGGAAACACCTACGTTGCAGTAAGTACACCTTTCAAAAGCTAAATCGATTCTCATAGGGAAACAGTGTGCCATGGCCTCAGATTCTAAAACAGATGGTTTTATTTGAGGGATACACGTACTTATGGAACTCATCTGAAAAGGCCTATTGGGAGCAAACACAGCCTATCGCCACCCTGGAAACTATGGTTTGCAGGAAGTATAGTTTTCAAAGAGTCAGTGAATTCTCACAGGGAAACAATCTGCTGGAGGCTGCAGCTTCTAACATGGATGGTTTTCTGTGGAGAGATACATTTGTTTCTTCAAGTCAGCTGAATAGGGCCATATGCAGGAACATGAGCACTAATCCACCTTGAAAACTGTGATTTGCAGGAAGTATTCCTGGGAAAACTAACTCAATTCTCACAGAGAAATAATATGCTAGATGCTCCTGCTTCTAACCGAGATGATTTTCTTTTGAGAGATACAAGTGTTTCTTCAACTTAGCTGAACAGTTGAAGACTATGAGTCTTCAACTCATAGTTGAAGTTGGAAGACTATGAGCCTCTCCCATCTTCAAGACTCTGATTTGTAGAATGGATTCTTTCAAGAACTACCTCAGTTCTCATAAGGAAACAAGGTGCTAGATTCTCCTGCTTCAAGCACAGATGGTTGTCTTTGGAGAGATATATGTGTTTCTTCAACTCAGGTGAATAGCCCCATTTGAATCCATCAGAGCCTATCTCCACTATGAAAACTGTGATATGCGGGACATATTCTTTCAAAAACTAACTCAATTCCCAGGCAAAGAATGTGGTAGGTTTTCCTGATTCTAACACAGATGGTTTTCTTCCCAGAGATCTATGTGTTTCATTAAGAGAGCTGAATAGGCCAATTTGAACGAATAGCGCCTAACTTCCTGGCAAACTATGACTTGCAGGAAGAATTCCTTTAAAAAACTAAGTCAATTCTGAGAGGAATGCAATGTGCTAGATGTTCCTTTTTATAACACAAATGGTTTTTTTTTGAGAGATACATGTGATTCTTCAACTCCTCTGAATAGGCCTATTTGGAGCAATATGAACCGTAATCCACCTAGGCAGCTATGAGTCGCAAAAACTAACTCAGTTCTCACAGGGAAACAATGTGCTAGACACTCCTGCTTCTAACACAGATGGTTGTCTTTCGAGAAAAACGTGTGTTTCTTCAACTGAGCTGAATAGGCCTATTTCAAGCAAAATGACCCTTTGCCCACCTTGAAAATGATGACTTGCAGGACGTATTCCTTTCAAAAACTAGTTCAATTCTCATACTGAAACAATGTGTAAAATGCTTCTGCTTCTATCAAAGGTGGTTTTCTTTATACAGATACATGGGTTTCTTCAACTTACCTGACTAGGCCTATTTGGAGCAAACAGAGCCTATCTCCACCTTGAAACACACAAGTTGCAGGAAGTATTCCTTTCAAAACCTATATCGATTCTCACAGGGGAACAATGTGAAAGAAATGGCAGCTACGAACAGAGATGATTTTCTTTGGAGAGATTTATGTGGTTCTTTAACTCAACTGAATAAGCCTATTTGGAGCAACATGAGCAGTACTCCACCTTGAACAATATGATTTGTAGAGTTTACCTTTGAAAAACCAACTCGGATCTCACAGGAAAACAATGTGCTTGATGTACCTACTTCAAACACACATGGGTTTCTTACGAGAGATACATGTGTTTCTTCAACCTAGCTGAACAGGCCTATTTGGAACAAAATGTACTCTTCCCCACCTTGAATACTATGATTTTCAGAATGTATTCTTTCACAAACTTACTCAAATCTCAGGCAAAAAATGTGCTATATGATCCTGCTTCTAACACAGTGGGTTTCCTTTCGAGAGATACATGTGTTTCCACAAGATAGCTGAATGGGCCTATTTGGAGCAAAAGAACCAATTCTCCTGTAAATCTATGATTTGCATGAAGTATTCCTTTCAAAAACTAACTAAATTCTCACAGGGATACATGTGCTGGATCCTGCAGCTTGTAAGGAACCTATGATTTGCAGGAAGTCTTCCTCTGATAAACGACTTCAATTCTCACAGGGAAACAATGTGCTAGATGCTCCTGCTTAAAACACAGATGGCTGTCTTTGGAGAGATACATGTTTTTCTTCAACTCAGCTGAATAGGCATATTTGGAACAAAGACAGCCTATCACCACCTTGAAAAATCCACTTTGCAGAATTTGTACCTTCCAAAAAATAAGTCTAGTCCTTCAGGGAAATAATGCGCTAGATGCTCCTGCTTCTAACACAGGTGGATTTCTTTGGAGTGGTACATGTATTTCTTCAACTCAGATGAATAGTCCCATATGGATCATACAGAAGCTTTCTCCACGTGGAAACACCCAAGTTGCAAAATTAGGCTTTTCAAATACTAACGCAATTTCGAGGGAAACAATGTACTAGATCCTCCTGCTTCTAAAATACATGGTTATCGTTATAGGGATACATGTGTTACTTCAACTTAGCTGAATACACCTATTTGGATCAAAGAGACCCTATATGCACCTTGAAACACCTACATTGAAGAAAGATACCTGGTAGAACCTAAATAGATTCTCCAGGGGAAAAATGTGCTTAATGCCGCAGCTTCTAACATGGATGGTTTTCATGAAGGGAAAAATGTGCTTTTTCAGCTCATCTGCAAAGGCCTTTTGGAGCCAACAAATCTATCTCCACCTTGAAAACTATGCTTTGCAGGATGTTTTCCTTTCAAAAACTAACTGAATTTTGACAGGGAAATGATATGCTTGATGCTCCTTCTTCTATCATAGATGGTTTTCTTTCTAGAGATACATGTGTTTCTTAAACTTAGCTGAATAGGCCTTCCTGGAGCAAACAGAGACTATCTCCACCTTGAAAACTGATATACAGGAAGTATTCATTAAAAAAACTAACAGTTCTCACAGGGAAACAATGTGCCACATGCTGCATGTTCTATAACAGATGATTTTCTTTGGAGAGTTACATGTGTTTCTTCAACTCAGCTGAATAGCCCTACTTCGAGCAAACAAAGCCTAACACCTCCTTGAAACACCTAAGTTTCAAAACTATTCCCTACAAAAAAACTCAGTTCTCAAAGGTCATCAATGCACTAGATGCTCCTGATTCAAAATTAGATGGTTTTCTTTATAGAGATACATGTGTTTCTTCAACTCAGCGGAGTAGGCCTGTTTGGAGCGAAGAAAGCCTTTCTCCACCTTAGAAAGTATGATTTGCAGGAAGTATTTCTTTGAAAAAATAACTCAGTTCTAACAGGGAAACAATGATTTTGATGCTCATGCTCCTAACACACATGGTTTTCATTTGAGCAATATATGTATTTCTTCAACTTAGCTGAATGGGCCTAATTGGGGCAAACAGACCCTATCTCCACCTTGAAACATGTAAATTGCAGGGAGTATTCCATCAAAAACGAACTCAATTCTCACAGGGAAACAATGTTCTTCTAGATGCTCCTGCTTCTAACACAGATGATTGTCATTGGAGAGATACATGTGTTTCTTCAACTCAGCTGAATAGGCCTATTCGGAACAAAGAGAGATTATCACCACCTTGAAAAATCCACGTTGCAGGAAGTATTCCACTCAAAAATGAACTCAATTCTTTCAGGGAAACAATGTGCTAGATGCTGCTGCTTCTAACACAGATGGTTTGCTTTAGAGATATATATATGTGTTTCTTCAACTTAGCTGAATATGCCTATTTTGAAAAAAATTCGCTTTTCCCCCCTGTGAAAACTATGATTTGCAGGACGTATTACTTGGGAAAACGAAAACAAGCCTCACAGGAATACAATGTGCTAGGTGCTGCAGCTTCTAACATAGAAGGTTTTCTTTGAAGAGATACATGTGTTTCTTAAACTCAGCTGAATAACCATATTCGGAGCTAACAGAGCCCACTGAAACTGAAACCCCTAAGTTGCAGGAAGTATTCGTTTCAAAAATTAAGTATATCCTCACAGGGAAACAAAGTGTGAAATGCTTCTGCTTCTGAAACAGATGGTTTTGTTTTAAGAGATACATGTCTTTCTTCAACTCATCTGAATAGGCCTATTTGGAACAACATGAGTCGTAATCCACCTTGAAAACTGTGAAATGCAGCAAGTTTTCCTTTCAGAAACAAACTCAGTTCTCCTAAGAAAACAATGTGCCAGATGCTCCTGCTTCTAACACAGATGGTTTTCTTATGAGAGATACATGATTTTCTTCCACTTAGCTGAAGAGGCCTATTTGAACTAAATGAACTTCTCCCCACGTTGAATACTATGATTGGCAAGATGAATTCTTTCAAAAACTAACTCAATTCTCAGGCAAACAATGTGCTTAATGTTCCTACTTCTAGCACAGATGGTTTTCTTTTGAGAACTACATGTGTTTCTTCCACTTAGCTGAATAGGCCTATTTCAACCAAAATGAGCCTTTTCCGACCTAGAAAACTACGATTTGCAGGAGGTATTCGTTTCCAAAACTAGCTCAATTTTCACACAGAAAAAAATGTGCTAGATGCTCCTGTTTCTAAAGCAGATGGTTTTCTCTATACAGAGACATGTGTTTCTTCCACTTAGCTGACTCGGCCTATTTGGAGCAAACATAGCGCATCTCCACCTTTAACACCCAAGATCCAGGAAGTATTCACTTCAAAACCTAAATCGATCTCACACAGAAACAAACCTAGATATGGCCGCTTCGGACAGGATGACTTTCTTTGGAGAAATGTTGTGTTTCTTCAACTCTGCTGAATATATCTCTTTTGAGCAACATGAGCTGCAATCCACCAGTAAACTATGATTTGCAAGAAGTTTTCCTTTGAAAAACTAACTCAGTTCTCACTGGAAAAGAGTGTGGTAGATGATCTTGCAGATCAACCATCGTCAGACAGAAGGTTGTCTTTTGAGTGGTACATGTGTTTCTTCAACTTAGGTGATTAGGCCTATTTGGAGCAAACAGAGCCCATCTCCACCTTGAAAACTATGATATGCAGGAAGTATTCATTTCAAAAACGAATGCAATTCTCACTGAAAACAATGTGCTAAGTACTGCCCCTCCATCACAGATGGGTTTTTTTGGTGAGATACATGTGTTTCTTCAACACAGCTGAAATGCCGTACTTGGAGAAAACAGAATCTAAATCCACCTTGAAATAACGAACTTTTAGGAAGTATTCCTTTCAAAAACTAAAATAGTTCTCAAGGAAACAATGCACTAGATGCTTCTGCTACTAACTTAGATGGTTTTCTTTATAGACATCCATGTGTTTCTTAAACTCAACTGAATAGGACTATTTGGAGCAAACAGAAGCTTTCTCCACCTTGAAAACTAAACTTTGCAGGAAGAATTCCTTTCAAACACTAAATAAATTCTCACAGGGAAAAAATCTGCTAGATGTTGCAGCTTCTACCATAGAGGGTTTTCTTTGGAGAGATACATGTGTTTCTTCAGCTCAGTGGAGTAATCATATTTGGAGCAAACACAGTCCATCTCCACCTGAAACACGTAAGATGCAGGAAGTATTCCATTCCAAAACGAATTCAATTCTCACATGGGAACAATCAGTGAGATGCTCCTGCTTCTAACGAGGATGGTTTTCTTTGAGAGAATCATGTGTTTCTTCAACTTAGCTGAAAAGATCAATTTGAAGCAAAAAGAACTTATCTCCACCCTGAAATCTATGATTGGCAGGAAGTATTCCTTTCAAAACTAACTCAACTCTCTCAGGGAAACAACATGCCAAATGCTGCTGCTTCTTACATGGAAGGTTTTCTTTATAGAGGCACATATGTTTCTTCAACTTAGTTGAATAGGCCTATTTGCAGCACACACCACTATCTCCACCTAGAAACACCTAATTAGCAGGAAGTATTCCCTTCAAGACCTAAACCTATTCTCATAGGGAAACCAGGTGCTTGACACGGCAGCCTTGAACAGAGATGATTTTCTTGGGAGGGATGCATGTGTTTCTTCAATTCTGCTGAATAGTCCTGTGTGTAGCAACATTAGCCATAATCCACCTTGAAAAGTGTGATTTTCAAGAAGTATTCCTCTCATAAACTAACTTAGTTCTCCAAGGAGAAAATGTGTTAGATGCTCATGCTTCTAACAGAGATAGTTTTCTTTGGGAGATGCATGTGTTTGTTAAACTCAGCTAAATAGCCCTATTTGGATCAAACAGAGACTATCTCCTCCTTGAAACACCTAAGTGGCAGAAATTATGTCTTTCAAAAACTAACTCAGTTTCTAGGGAAACAATATAATAGATTCTCCTGCTTATTACATACATGGTTTTCTCTATAGAGTTACATGTGTATCTTCAACTTAGCAGAAAAAGCCTATTTGGAGCAAACATACCCTATCTGCACCTTGAAACACCTACGTTGCAGGAAGTATTCTTTACAAAACCTAAATCGATTCTCACAGGGAAACAATGTGCTAAATGCTGCCGCTTCTAACATAGATGGTTTTCATTGAGGGATAAATGTGCTTTTTCAACTCATCAGAAAAGGCCAATTTGGAGCAAAGGGTCTATCTCCACCTGGAAAACTATGATTTGCAGGATGAATTCCTTTGAAACACTAACTGAATTTTCAAAGGGAAGTAATGTGCTAGATGCTCCTTCTTCTATCATAGACGGTTTTTGGAGGAAACTGACCTGATCTCCACCTGGAAACACCTACGTTGCAGTAAGTACACCTTTCAAAAGCTAAATCGATTCTCATAGGGAAACAGTGTGCCATGGCCTCAGATTCTAAAACAGATGGTTTTATTTGAGGGATACACGTACTTATGGAACTCATCTGAAAAGGCCTATTTGGAGCAAACACAGCCTATCGCCACCCTGGAAACTATGGTTTGCAGGAAGTATAGTTTTCAAAGAGTCAGTGAATTCTCACAGGGAAACAATCTGCTGGAGGCTGCAGCTTCTAACATGGATGGTTTTCTGTGGAGAGATACATTTGTTTCTTCAAGTCAGCTGAATAGGGCCATATGCAGGAACATGAGCACTAATCCACCTTGAAAACTGTGATTTGCAGGAAGTATTCCTGGGAAAACTAACTCAATTCTCACAGAGAAATAATATGCTAGATGCTCCTGCTTCTAACCGAGATGATTTTCTTTTGAGAGATACAAGTGTTTCTTCAACTTAGCTGAACAGTTGAAGACTATGAGTCTTCAACTCATAGTTGAAGTTGGAAGACTATGAGCCTCTCCCATCTTCAAGACTCTGATTTGTAGAATGGATTCTTTCAAGAACTACCTCAGTTCTCATAAGGAAACAAGGTGCTAGATTCTCCTGCTTCAAGCACAGATGGTTGTCTTTGGAGAGATATATGTGTTTCTTCAACTCAGGTGAATAGCCCCATTTGAATCCATCAGAGCCTATCTCCACTATGAAAACTGTGATATGCGGGACATATTCTTTCAAAAACTAACTCAATTCCCAGGCAAAGAATGTGGTAGGTTTTCCTGATTCTAACACAGATGGTTTTCTTTCCAGAGATCTATGTGTTTCATTAAGAGAGCTGAATAGGCCAATTTGAACGAATAGCGCCTAACTTCCTGGCAAACTATGACTTGCAGGAAGAATTCCTTTAAAAAACTAAGTCAATTCTGAGAGGAATGCAATGTGCTAGATGTTCCTTTTTATAACACAAATGGTTTTTTTTTGAGAGATACATGTGATTCTTCAACTCCTCTGAATAGGCCTATTTGGAGCAATATGAACCGTAATCCACCTAGGCAGCTATGAGTCGCAAAAACTAACTCAGTTCTCACAGGGAAACAATGTGCTAGACACTCCTGCTTCTAACACAGATGGTTGTCTTTCGAGAAAAACGTGTGTTTCTTCAACTGAGCTGAATAGGCCTATTTCAAGCAAAATGACCCTTTGCCCACCTTGAAAATGATGACTTGCAGGACGTATTCCTTTCAAAAACTAGTTCAATTCTCATACTGAAACAATGTGTAAAATGCTTCTGCTTCTATCAAAGGTGGTTTTCTTTATACAGATACATGGGTTTCTTCAACTTACCTGACTAGGCCTATTTGGAGCAAACAGAGCCAATCTCCACCTTGAAACACACAAGTTGCAGGAAGTATTCCTTTCAAAACCTATATCGATTCTCACAGGGAAACAATGTGAAAGAAATGGCAGCTACGAACAGAGATGATTTTCTTTGGAGAGATTTATGTGGTTCTTTAACTCAACTGAATAAGCCTATTTGGAGCAACATGAGCAGTACTCCACCTTGAACAATATGATTTGTAGAGTTTACCTTTGAAAAACCAACTCGGATCTCACAGGAAAACAATGTGCTTGATGTACCTACTTCAAACACACATGGGTTTCTTACGAGAGATACATGTGTTTCTTCAACCTAGCTGAACAGGCCTATTTGGAACAAAATGTACTCTTCCCCACCTTGAATACTATGATTTTCAGAATGTATTCTTTCACAAACTTACTCAAATCTCAGGCAAAAAATGTGCTATATGATCCTGCTTCTAACACAGTGGGTTTCCTTTCGAGAGATACATGTGTTTCCACAAGATAGCTGAATGGGCCTATTTGGAGCAAAAGAACCAATTCTCCTGTAAATCTATGATTTGCATGAAGTATTCCTTTCAAAAACTAACTAAATTCTCACAGGGATACATGTGCTGGATCCTGCAGCTTGTAAGGAACCTATGATTTGCAGGAAGTCTTCCTCTGATAAACGACTTCAATTCTCACAGGGAAACAATGTGCTAGATGCTCCTGCTTAAAACACAGATGGCTGTCTTTGGAGAAATCAACTCAGCTGAATAGGCATATTTGGAACAAAGACAGCCTATCACCACCTTGAAAAATCCACTTTGCAGAATTTGTACCTTCCAAAAAATAAGTCTAGTCCTTCAGGGAAATAATGCGCTAGATGCTCCTGCTTCTAACACAGGTGGATTTCTTTGGAGTGGTACATGTATTTCTTCAACTCAGATGAATAGTCCCATATGGATCATACAGAAGCTTTCTCCACGTGGAAACACCCAAGTTGCAAAATTAGGCTTTTCAAATACTAACGCAATTTCGAGGGAAACAATGTACTAGATCCTCCTGCTTCTAAAATACATGGTTATCGTTATAGGGATACATGTGTTACTTCAACTTAGCTGAATACGCCTATTTGGATCAAAGAGACCCTATATGCACCTTGAAACACCTACATTGAAGAAAGATACCTGGTAGAACCTAAATAGATTCTCCAGGGGAAAAATGTGCTTAATGCCGCAGCTTCTAACATGGATGGTTTTCATGAAGGGAAAAATGTGCTTTTTCAGCTCATCTGCAAAGGCCTTTTGGAGCCAACAAATCTATCTCCACCTTGAAAACTATGCTTTGCAGGATGTTTTCCTTTCAAAAACTAACTGAATTTTGACAGGGAAATGATATGCTTGATGCTCCTTCTTCTATCATAGATGGTTTTCTTTCTAGAGATACATGTGTTTCTTAAACTTAGCTGAATAGGCCTTCCTGGAGCAAACAGAGACTATCTCCACCTTGAAAACTGATATACAGGAAGTATTCATTAAAAAAACTAACAGTTCTCACAGGGAAACAATGTGCCACATGCTGCATCTTCTATAACAGATGATTTTCTTTGGAGAGTTACATGTGTTTCTTCAACTCAGCTGAATAGCCCTACTTCGAGCAAACAAAGCCTAACACCTCCTTGAAACACCTAAGTTTCAAAACTATTCCCTACAAAAAAACTCAGTTCTCAAAGGTCATCAATGCACTAGATGCTCCTGATTCAAAATTAGATGGTTTTCTTTATAGAGATACATGTGTTTCTTCAACTCAGCGGAGTAGGCCTGTTTGGAGTGAAGAAAGCCTTTCTCCACCTTAGAAAGTATGATTTGCAGGAAGTATTTCTTTGAAAAAATAACTCAGTTCTAACAGGGAAACAATGATTTTGATGCTCATGCTCCTAACACACATGGTTTTCATTTGAGCAATATATGTATTTCTTCAACTTAGCTGAATGGGCCTAATTGGGGCAAACAGACCCTATCTCCACCTTGAAACATGTAAATTGCAGGGAGTATTCCATCAAAAACGAACTCAATTCTCACAGGGAAACAATGTTCTTCTAGATGCTCCTGCTTCTAACACAGATGATTGTCATTGGAGAGATACATGTGTTTCTTCAACTCAGCTGAATAGGCCTATTCGGAACAAAGAGAGATTATCACCACCTTGAAAAATCCACGTTGCAGGAAGTATTCCACTCAAAAATGAACTCAATTCTTTCAGGGAAACAATGTGCTAGATGCTGCTGCTTCTAACACAGATGGTTTGCTTTAGAGATATATATATGTGTTTCTTCAACTTAGCTGAATATGCCTATTTTGAAAAAAATTCGCTTTTCCCCCCTGTGAAAACTATGATTTGCAGGACGTATTACTTGGGAAAACGAAAACAAGCCTCACAGGAATACAATGTGCTAGGTGCTGCAGCTTCTAACATAGAAGGTTTTCTTTGAAGAGATACATGTGTTTCTTAAACTCAGCTGAATAACCATATTCGGAGCTAACAGAGCCCACTGAAACTGAAACCCCTAAGTTGCAGGAAGTATTCGTTTCAAAAATTAAGTATATCCTCACAGGGAAACAAAGTGTGAAATGCTTCTGCTTCTGAAACAGATGGTTTTGTTTTAAGAGATACATGTCTTTCTTCAACTCATCTGAATAGGCCTATTTGGAACAACATGAGTCGTAATCCACCTTGAAAACTGTGAAATGCAGCAAGTTTTCCTTTCAGAAACAAACTCAGTTCTCCTAAGAAAACAATGTGCCAGATGCTCCTGCTTCTAACACAGATGGTTTTCTTATGAGAGATACATGATTTTCTTCCACTTAGCTGAAGAGGCCTATTTGAACTAAATGAACTTCTCCCCACGTTGAATACTATGATTGGCAAGATGAATTCTTTCAAAAACTAACTCAATTCTCAGGCAAACAATGTGCTTAATGTTCCTACTTCTAGCACAGATGGTTTTCTTTTGAGAACTACATGTGTTTCTTCCACTTAGCTGAATAGGCCTATTTCAACCAAAATGAGCCTTTTCCGACCTAGAAAACTACGATTTGCAGGAGGTATTCGTTTCCAAAACTAGCTCAATTTTCACACAGAAAAAAATGTGCTAGATGCTCCTGTTTCTAAAGCAGATGGTTTTCTCTATACAGAGACATGTGTTTCTTCCACTTAGCTGACTCGGCCTATTTGGAGCAAACATAGCGCATCTCCACCTTTAACACCCAAGATCCAGGAAGTATTCACTTCAAAACCTAAATCGATCTCACACAGAAACAAACCTAGATATGGCAGCTTCGGACAGGATGACTTTCTTTGGAGAAATGTTGTGTTTCTTCAACTCTGCTGAATATATCTCTTTTGAGCAACATGAGCTGCAATCCACCAGTAAACTATGATTTGCAAGAAGTTTTCCTTTGAAAAACTAACTCAGTTCTCACTGGAAAAGAGTGTGGTAGATGATCTTGCAGATCAACCATCGTCAGACAGAAGGTTGTCTTTTGAGTGGTACATGTGTTTCTTCAACTTAGGTGATTAGGCCTATTTGGAGCAAACAGAGCCCATCTCCACCTTGAAAACTATGATATGCAGGAAGTATTCATTTCAAAAACGAATGCAATTCTCACTGAAAACAATGTGCTAAGTACTGCCCCTCCATCACAGATGGGTTTTTTTGGTGAGATACATGTGTTTCTTCAACACAGCTGAAATGCCGTACTTGGAGAAAACAGAATCTAAATCCACCTTGAAATAACGAACTTTTAGGAAGTATTCCTTTCAAAAACTAAAATAGTTCTCAAGGAAACAATGCACTAGATGCTTCTGCTACTAACTTAGATGGTTTTCTTTATAGACATCCATGTGTTTCTTAAACTCAACTGAATAGGACTATTTGGAGCAAACAGAAGCTTTCTCCACCTTGAAAACTAAACTTTGCAGGAAGAATTCCTTTCAAACACTAAATAAATTCTCACAGGGAAAAAATCTGCTAGATGTTGCAGCTTCTACCATAGAGGGTTTTCTTTGGAGAGATACATGTGTTTCTTCAGCTCAGTGGAGTAATCATATTTGGAGCAAACACAGTCCATCTCCACCTGAAACACGTAAGATGCAGGAAGTATTCCATTCCAAAACGAATTCAATTCTCACATGGGAACAATCAGTGAGATGCTCCTGCTTCTAACGAGGATGGTTTTCTTTGAGAGAATCATGTGTTTCTTCAACTTAGCTGAAAAGATCAATTTGAAGCAAAAAGAACTTATCTCCACCCTGAAATCTATGATTGGCAGGAAGTATTCCTTTCAAAACTAACTCAACTCTCTCAGGGAAACAACATGCCAAATGCTGCTGCTTCTTACATGGAAGGTTTTCTTTATAGAGGCACATATGTTTCTTCAACTTAGTTGAATAGGCCTATTTGCAGCACACACCACTATCTCCACCTAGAAACACCTAATTAGCAGGAAGTATTCCCTTCAAGACCTAAACCTATTCTCATAGGGAAACCAGGTGCTTGACACGGCAGCCTTGAACAGAGATGATTTTCTTGGGAGGGATGCATGTGTTTCTTCAATTCTGCTGAATAGTCCTGTGTGTAGCAACATTAGCCATAATCCACCTTGAAAAGTGTGATTTTCAAGAAGTATTCCTCTCATAAACTAACTCAGTTCTCCAAGGAGAAAATGTGCTAGATGCTCATGCTTCTAACAGAGATAGTTTTCTTTGGGAGATGCATGTGTTTGTTAAACTCAGCTAAATAGCCCTATTTGGATCAAACAGAGACTATCTCCTCCTTGAAACACCTAAGTGGCAGAAATTATGTCTTTCAAAAACTAACTCAGTTTCTAGGGAAACAATATAATAGATTCTCCTGCTTATTACATACATGGTTTTCTCTATAGAGTTACATGTGTATCTTCAACTTAGCAGAAAAAGCCTATTTGGAGCAAACATACCCTATCTGCACCTTGAAACACCTACGTTGCAGGAAGTATTCTTTACAAAACCTAAATCGATTCTCACAGGGAAACAATGTGCTAAATGCTGCCGCTTCTAACATAGATGGTTTTCAGTGAGGGATAAATGTGCTTTTTCAACTCATCAGAAAAGGCCAATTTGGAGCAAAGGGTCTATCTCCACCTGGAAAACTATGATTTGCAGGATGAATTCCTTTGAAACACTAACTGAATTTTCAAAGGGAAGTAATGTGCTAGATGCTCCTTCTTCTATCATAGACGGTTTTTGGAGGAAACTGACCTGATCTCCACCTGGAAACACCTACGTTGCAGTAAGTACACCTTTCAAAAGCTAAATCGATTCTCATAGGGAAACAGTGTGCCATGGCCTCAGATTCTAAAACAGATGGTTTTATTTGAGGGATACACGTACTTATGGAACTCATCTGAAAAGGCCTATTTGGAGCAAACACAGCCTATCGCCACCCTGGAAACTATGGTTTGCAGGAAGTATAGTTTTCAAAGAGTCAGTGAATTCTCACAGGGAAACAATCTGCTGGAGGCTGCAGCTTCTAACACGGATGGTTTTCTGTGGAGAGATACATTTGTTTCTTCAAGTCAGCTGAATAGGGCCATATGCAGGAACATGAGCACTAATCCACCTTGAAAACTGTGATTTGCAGGAAGTATTCCTGGGAAAACTAACTCAATTCTCACAGAGAAATAATATGCTAGATGCTCCTGCTTCTAACCGAGATGATTTTCTTTTGAGAGATACAAGTGTTTCTTCAACTTAGCTGAACAGTTGAAGACTATGAGTCTTCAACTCATAGTTGAAGTTGGAAGACTATGAGCCTCTCCCATCTTCAAGACTCTGATTTGTAGAATGGATTCTTTCAAGAACTACCTCAGTTCTCATAAGGAAACAAGGTGCTAGATTCTCCTGCTTCAAGCACAGATGGTTGTCTTTGGAGAGATATATGTGTTTCTTCAACTCAGCTGAATAGCCCCATTTGAATCCATCAGAGCCTATCTCCACTATGAAAACTGTGATATGCGGGACATATTCTTTCAAAAACTAACTCAATTCCCAGGCAAAGAATGTGGTAGGTTTTCCTGATTCTAACACAGATGGTTTTCTTTCCAGAGATCTATGTGTTTCATTAAGAGAGCTGAATAGGCCAATTTGAACGAATAGCGCCTAACTTCCTGGCAAACTATGACTTGCAGGAAGAATTCCTTTAAAAAACTAAGTCAATTCTGAGATTAATGCAATGTGCTAGATGTTCCTTTTTATAACACAAATGGTTTTTTTTTGAGAGATACATGTGATTCTTCAACTCCTCTGAATAGGCCTATTTGGAGCAATATGAACCGTAATCCACCTAGGCAGCTATGAGTCGCAAAAACTAACTCAGTTCTCACAGGGAAACAATGTGCTAGACACTCCTGCTTCTAACACAGATGGTTGTCTTTCGAGAAAAACGTGTGTTTCTTCAACTGAGCTGAATAGGCCTATTTCAAGCAAAATGACCCTTTGCCCACCTTGAAAATGATGACTTGCAGGACGTATTCCTTTCAAAAACTAGTTCAATTCTCATACTGAAACAATGTGTAAAATGCTTCTGCTTCTATCAAAGGTGGTTTTCTTTATACAGATACATGGGTTTCTTCAACTTACCTGACTAGGCCTATTTGGAGCAAACAGAGCCTATCTCCACCTTGAAACACACAAGTTGCAGGAAGTATTCCTTTCAAAACCTATATCGATTCTCACAGGGAAACAATGTGAAAGAAATGGCAGCTACGAACAGAGATGATTTTCTTTGGAGAGATTTATGTGGTTCTTTAACTCAACTGAATAAGCCTATTTGGAGCAACATGAGCAGTACTCCACCTTGAACAATATGATTTGTAGAGTTTACCTTTGAAAAACCAACTCGGATCTCACAGGAAAACAATGTGCTTGATGTACCTACTTCAAACACACATGGGTTTCTTACGAGAGATACATGTGTTTCTTCAACCTAGCTGAACAGGCCTATTTGGAACAAAATGTACTCTTCCCCACCTTGAATACTATGATTTTCAGAATGTATTCTTTCACAAACTTACTCAAATCTCAGGCAAAAAATGTGCTATATGATCCTGCTTCTAACACAGTGGGTTTCCTTTCGAGAGATACATGTGTTTCCACAAGATAGCTGAATGGGCCTATTTGGAGCAAAAGAACCAATTCTCCTGTAAATCTATGATTTGCATGAAGTATTCCTTTCAAAAACTAACTAAATTCTCACAGGGATACATGTGCTGGATCCTGCAGCTTGTAAGGAACCTATGATTTGCAGGAAGTCTTCCTCTGATAAACGACTTCAATTCTCACAGGGAAACAATGTGCTAGATGCTCCTGCTTAAAACACAGATGGCTGTCTTTGGAGAGATACATGTTTTTCTTCAACTCAGCTGAATAGGCATATTTGGAACAAAGACAGCCTATCACCACCTTGAAAAATCCACTTTGCAGAATTTGTACCTTCCAAAAAATAAGTCTAGTCCTTCAGGGAAATAATGCGCTAGATGCTCCTGCTTCTAACACAGGTGGATTTCTTTGGAGTGGTACATGTATTTCTTCAACTCAGATGAATAGTCCCATATGGATCATACAGAAGCTTTCTCCACGTGGAAACACCCAAGTTGCAAAATTAGGCTTTTCAAATACTAACGCAATTTCGAGGGAAACAATGTACTAGATCCTCCTGCTTCTAAAATACATGGTTATCGTTATAGGGATACATGTGTTACTTCAACTTAGCTGAATACGCCTATTTGGATCAAAGAGACCCTATATGCACCTTGAAACACCTACATTGAAGAAAGATACCTGGTAGAACCTAAATAGATTCTCCAGGGGAAAAATGTGCTTAATGCCGCAGCTTCTAACATGGATGGTTTTCATGAAGGGAAAAATGTGCTTTTTCAGCTCATCTGCAAAGGCCTTTTGGAGCCAACAAATCTATCTCCACCTTGAAAACTATGCTTTGCAGGATGTTTTCCTTTCAAAAACTAACTGAATTTTGACAGGGAAATGATATGCTTGATGCTCCTTCTTCTATCATAGATGGTTTTCTTTCTAGAGATACATGTGTTTCTTAAACTTAGCTGAATAGGCCTTCCTGGAGCAAACAGAGACTATCTCCACCTTGAAAACTGATATACAGGAAGTATTCATTAAAAAAACTAACAGTTCTCACAGGGAAACAATGTGCCACATGCTGCATCTTCTATAACAGATGATTTTCTTTGGAGAGTTACATGTGTTTCTTCAACTCAGCTGAATAGCCCTACTTCGAGCAAACAAAGCCTAACACCTCCTTGAAACACCTAAGTTTCAAAACTATTCCCTACAAAAAAACTCAGTTCTCAAAGGTCATCAATGCACTAGATGCTCCTGATTCAAAATTAGATGGTTTTCTTTATAGAGATACATGTGTTTCTTCAACTCAGCGGAGTAGGCCTGTTTGGAGCGAAGAAAGCCTTTCTCCACCTTAGAAAGTATGATTTGCAGGAAGTATTTCTTTGAAAAAATAACTCAGTTCTAACAGGGAAACAATGATTTTGATGCTCATGCTCCTAACACACATGGTTTTCATTTGAGCAATATATGTATTTCTTCAACTTAGCTGAATGGGCCTAATTGGGGCAAACAGACCCTATCTCCACCTTGAAACATGTAAATTGCAGGGAGTATTCCATCAAAAACGAACTCAATTCTCACAGGGAAACAATGTTCTTCTAGATGCTCCTGCTTCTAACACAGATGATTGTCATTGGAGAGATACATGTGTTTCTTCAACTCAGCTGAATAGGCCTATTCGGAACAAAGAGAGATTATCACCACCTTGAAAAATCCACGTTGCAGGAAGTATTCCACTCAAAAATGAACTCAATTCTTTCAGGGAAACAATGTGCTAGATGCTGCTGCTTCTAACACAGATGGTTTGCTTTAGAGATATATATATGTGTTTCTTCAACTTAGCTGAATATGCCTATTTTGAAAAAAATTCGCTTTTCCCCCCTGTGAAAACTATGATTTGCAGGACGTATTACTTGGGAAAACGAAAACAAGCCTCACAGGAATACAATGTGCTAGGTGCTGCAGCTTCTAACATAGAAGGTTTTCTTTGAAGAGATACATGTGTTTCTTAAACTCAGCTGAATAACCATATTCGGAGCTAACAGAGCCCACTGAAACTGAAACCCCTAAGTTGCAGGAAGTATTCGTTTCAAAAATTAAGTATATCCTCACAGGGAAACAAAGTGTGAAATGCTTCTGCTTCTGAAACAGATGGTTTTGTTTTAAGAGATACATGTCTTTCTTCAACTCATCTGAATAGGCCTATTTGGAACAACATGAGTCGTAATCCACCTTGAAAACTGTGAAATGCAGCAAGTTTTCCTTTCAGAAACAAACTCAGTTCTCCTAAGAAAACAATGTGCCAGATGCTCCTGCTTCTAACACAGATGGTTTTCTTATGAGAGATACATGATTTTCTTCCACTTAGCTGAAGAGGCCTATTTGAACTAAATGAACTTCTCCCCACGTTGAATACTATGATTGGCAAGATGAATTCTTTCAAAAACTAACTCAATTCTCAGGCAAACAATGTGCTTAATGTTCCTACTTCTAGCACAGATGGTTTTCTTTTGAGAACTACATGTGTTTCTTCCACTTAGCTGAATAGGCCTATTTCAACCAAAATGAGCCTTTTCCGACCTAGAAAACTACGATTTGCAGGAGGTATTCGTTTCCAAAACTAGCTCAATTTTCACACAGAAAAAAATGTGCTAGATGCTCCTGTTTCTAAAGCAGATGGTTTTCTCTATACAGAGACATGTGTTTCTTCCACTTAGCTGACTCGGCCTATTTGGAGCAAACATAGCGCATCTCCACCTTTAACACCCAAGATCCAGGAAGTATTCACTTCAAAACCTAAATCGATCTCACACAGAAACAAACCTAGATATGGCAGCTTCGGACAGGATGACTTTCTTTGGAGAAATGTTGTGTTTCTTCAACTCTGCTGAATATATCTCTTTTGAGCAACATGAGCTGCAATCCACCAGTAAACTATGATTTGCAAGAAGTTTTCCTTTGAAAAACTAACTCAGTTCTCACTGGAAAAGAGTGTGGTAGATGATCTTGCAGATCAACCATCGTCAGACAGAAGGTTGTCTTTTGAGTGGTACATGTGTTTCTTCAACTTAGGTGATTAGGCCTATTTGGAGCAAACAGAGCCCATCTCCACCTTGAAAACTATGATATGCAGGAAGTATTCATTTCAAAAACGAATGCAATTCTCACTGAAAACAATGTGCTAAGTACTGCCCCTCCATCACAGATGGGTTTTTTTGGTGAGATACATGTGTTTCTTCAACACAGCTGAAATGCCGTACTTGGAGAAAACAGAATCTAAATCCACCTTGAAATAACGAACTTTTAGGAAGTATTCCTTTCAAAAACTAAAATAGTTCTCAAGGAAACAATGCACTAGATGCTTCTGCTACTAACTTAGATGGTTTTCTTTATAGACATCCATGTGTTTCTTAAACTCAACTGAATAGGACTATTTGGAGCAAACAGAAGCTTTCTACACCTTGAAAACTAAACTTTGCAGGAAGAATTCCTTTCAAACACTAAATGAATTCTCACAGGGAAAAAATCTGCTAGATGTTGCAGCTTCTACCATAGAGGGTTTTCTTTGGAGAGATACATGTGTTTCTTCAGCTCAGTGGAGTAATCATATTTGGAGCAAACACAGTCCATCTCCACCTGAAACACGTAAGATGCAGGAAGTATTCCATTCCAAAACGAATTCAATTCTCACATGGGAACAATCAGTGAGATGCTCCTGCTTCTAACGAGGATGGTTTTCTTTGAGAGAATCATGTGTTTCTTCAACTTAGCTGAAAAGATCAATTTGAAGCAAAAAGAACTTATCTCCACCCTGAAATCTATGATTGGCAGGAAGTATTCCTTTCAAAACTAACTCAACTCTCTCAGGGAAACAACATGCCAAATGCTGCTGCTTCTTACATGGAAGGTTTTCTTTATAGAGGCACATATGTTTCTTCAACTTAGTTGAATAGGCCTATTTGCAGCACACACCACTATCTCCACCTAGAAACACCTAATTAGCAGGAAGTATTCCCTTCAAGACCTAAACCTATTCTCATAGGGAAACCAGGTGCTTGAAACGGCAGCCTTGAACAGAGATGATTTTCTTGGGAGGGATGCATGTGTTTCTTCAATTCTGCTGAATAGTCCTGTGTGTAGCAACATTAGCCATAATCCACCTTGAAAAGTGTGATTTTCAAGAAGTATTCCTCTCATAAACTAACTCAGTTCTCCAAGGAGAAAATGTGCTAGATGCTCATGCTTCTAACAGAGATAGTTTTCTTTGGGAGATGCATGTGTTTGTTAAACTCAGCTAAATAGCCCTATTTGGATCAAACAGAGCCTATCTCCTCCTTGAAACACCTAAGTGGCAGAAATTATGTCTTTCAAAAACTAACTCAGTTTCTAGGGAAACAATATAATAGATTCTCCTGCTTATTACATACATGGTTTTCTCTATAGAGTTACATGTGTATCTTCAACTTAGCAGAAAAAGCCTATTTGGAGCAAACATACCCTATCTGCACCTTGAAACACCTACGTTGCAGGAAGTATTCTTTACAAAACCTAAATCGATTCTCACAGGGAAACAATGTGCTAAATGCTGCCGCTTCTAACATAGATGGTTTTCAGTGAGGGATAAATGTGCTTTTTCAACTCATCAGAAAAGGCCAATTTGGAGCAAAGGGTCTATCTCCACCTGGAAAACTATGATTTGCAGGATGAATTCCTTTGAAACACTAACTGAATTTTCAAAGGGAAGTAATGTGCTAGATGCTCCTTCTTCTATCATAGACGGTTTTTGGAGGAAACTGACCTGATCTCCACCTGGAAACACCTACGTTGCAGTAAGTACACCTTTCAAAAGCTAAATCGATTCTCATAGGGAAACAGTGTGCCATGGCCTCAGATTCTAAAACAGATGGTTTTATTTGAGGGATACACGTACTTATGGAACTCATCTGAAAAGGCCTATTGGGAGCAAACACAGCCTATCGCCACCCTGGAAACTATGGTTTGCAGGAAGTATAGTTTTCAAAGAGTCAGTGAATTCTCACAGGGAAACAATCTGCTGGAGGCTGCAGCTTCTAACATGGATGGTTTTCTGTGGAGAGATACATTTGTTTCTTCAAGTCAGCTGAATAGGGCCATATGCAGGAACATGAGCACTAATCCACCTTGAAAACTGTGATTTGCAGGAAGTATTCCTGGGAAAACTAACTCAATTCTCACAGAGAAATAATATGCTAGATGCTCCTGCTTCTAACCGAGATGATTTTCTTTTGAGAGATACAAGTGTTTCTTCAACTTAGCTGAACAGTTGAAGACTATGAGTCTTCAACTCATAGTTGAAGTTGGAAGACTATGAGCCTCTCCCATCTTCAAGACTCTGATTTGTAGAATGGATTCTTTCAAGAACTACCTCAGTTCTCATAAGGAAACAAGGTGCTAGATTCTCCTGCTTCAAGCACAGATGGTTGTCTTTGGAGAGATATATGTGTTTCTTCAACTCAGCTGAATAGCCCCATTTGAATCCATCAGAGCCTATCTCCACTATGAAAACTGTGATATGCGGGACATATTCTTTCAAAAACTAACTCAATTCCCAGGCAAAGAATGTGGTAGGTTTTCCTGATTCTAACACAGATGGTTTTCTTTCCAGAGATCTATGTGTTTCATTAAGAGAGCTGAATAGGCCAATTTGAACGAATAGCGCCTAACTTCCTGGCAAACTATGACTTGCAGGAAGAATTCCTTTAAAAAACTAAGTCAATTCTGAGATTAATGCAATGTGCTAGATGTTCCTTTTTATAACACAAATGGTTTTTTTTTGAGAGATACATGTGATTCTTCAACTCCTCTGAATAGGCCTATTTGGAGCAATATGAACCGTAATCCACCTAGGCAGCTATGAGTCGCAAAAACTAACTCAGTTCTCACAGGGAAACAATGTGCTAGACACTCCTGCTTCTAACACAGATGGTTGTCTTTCGAGAAAAACGTGTGTTTCTTCAACTGAGCTGAATAGGCCTATTTCAAGCAAAATGACCCTTTGCCCACCTTGAAAATGATGACTTGCAGGACGTATTCCTTTCAAAAACTAGTTCAATTCTCATACTGAAACAATGTGTAAAATGCTTCTGCTTCTATCAAAGGTGGTTTTCTTTATACAGATACATGGGTTTCTTCAACTTACCTGACTAGGCCTATTTGGAGCAAACAGAGCCTATCTCCACCTTGAAACACACAAGTTGCAGGAAGTATTCCTTTCAAAACCTATATCGATTCTCACAGGGAAACAATGTGAAAGAAATGGCAGCTACGAACAGAGATGATTTTCTTTGGAGAGATTTATGTGGTTCTTTAACTCAACTGAATAAGCCTATTTGGAGCAACATGAGCAGTACTCCACCTTGAACAATATGATTTGTAGAGTTTACCTTTGAAAAACCAACTCGGATCTCACAGGAAAACAATGTGCTTGATGTACCTACTTCAAACACACATGGGTTTCTTACGAGAGATACATGTGTTTCTTCAACCTAGCTGAACAGGCCTATTTGGAACAAAATGTACTCTTCCCCACCTTGAATACTATGATTTTCAGAATGTATTCTTTCACAAACTTACTCAAATCTCAGGCAAAAAATGTGCTATATGATCCTGCTTCTAACACAGTGGGTTTCCTTTCGAGAGATACATGTGTTTCCACAAGATAGCTGAATGGGCCTATTTGGAGCAAAAGAACCAATTCTCCTGTAAATCTATGATTTGCATGAAGTATTCCTTTCAAAAACTAACTAAATTCTCACAGGGATACATGTGCTGGATCCTGCAGCTTGTAAGGAACCTATGATTTGCAGGAAGTCTTCCTCTGATAAACGACTTCAATTCTCACAGGGAAACAATGTGCTAGATGCTCCTGCTTAAAACACAGATGGCTGTCTTTGGAGAGATACATGTTTTTCTTCAACTCAGCTGAATAGGCATATTTGGAACAAAGACAGCCTATCACCACCTTGAAAAATCCACTTTGCAGAATTTGTACCTTCCAAAAAATAAGTCTAGTCCTTCAGGGAAATAATGCGCTAGATGCTCCTGCTTCTAACACAGGTGGATTTCTTTGGAGTGGTACATGTATTTCTTCAACTCAGATGAATAGTCCCATATGGATCATACAGAAGCTTTCTCCACGTGGAAACACCCAAGTTGCAAAATTAGGCTTTTCAAATACTAACGCAATTTCGAGGGAAACAATGTACTAGATCCTCCTGCTTCTAAAATACATGGTTATCGTTATAGGGATACATGTGTTACTTCAACTTAGCTGAATACGCCTATTTGGATCAAAGAGACCCTATATGCACCTTGAAACACCTACATTGAAGAAAGATACCTGGTAGAACCTAAATAGATTCTCCAGGGGAAAAATGTGCTTAATGCCGCAGCTTCTAACATGGATGGTTTTCATGAAGGGAAAAATGTGCTTTTTCAGCTCATCTGCAAAGGCCTTTTGGAGCCAACAAATCTATCTCCACCTTGAAAACTATGCTTTGCAGGATGTTTTCCTTTCAAAAACTAACTGAATTTTGACAGGGAAATGATATGCTTGATGCTCCTTCTTCTATCATAGATGGTTTTCTTTCTAGAGATACATGTGTTTCTTAAACTTAGCTGAATAGGCCTTCCTGGAGCAAACAGAGACTATCTCCACCTTGAAAACTGATATACAGGAAGTATTCATTAAAAAAACTAACAGTTCTCACAGGGAAACAATGTGCCACATGCTGCATCTTCTATAACAGATGATTTTCTTTGGAGAGTTACATGTGTTTCTTCAACTCAGCTGAATAGCCCTACTTCGAGCAAACAAAGCCTAACACCTCCCTGAAACACCTAAGTTTCAAAACTATTCCCTACAAAAAAACTCAGTTCTCAAAGGTCATCAATGCACTAGATGCTCCTGATTCAAAATTAGATGGTTTTCTTTATAGAGATACATGTGTTTCTTCAACTCAGCGGAGTAGGCCTGTTTGGAGCGAAGAAAGCCTTTCTCCACCTTAGAAAGTATGATTTGCAGGAAGTATTTCTTTGAAAAAATAACTCAGTTCTAACAGGGAAACAATGATTTTGATGCTCATGCTCCTAACACACATGGTTTTCATTTGAGCAATATATGTATTTCTTCAACTTAGCTGAATGGGCCTAATTGGGGCAAACAGACCCTATCTCCACCTTGAAACATGTAAATTGCAGGGAGTATTCCATCAAAAACGAACTCAATTCTCACAGGGAAACAATGTTCTTCTAGATGCTCCTGCTTCTAACACAGATGATTGTCATTGGAGAGATACATGTGTTTCTTCAACTCAGCTGAATAGGCCTATTCGGAACAAAGAGAGATTATCACCACCTTGAAAAATCCACGTTGCAGGAAGTATTCCACTCAAAAATGAACTCAATTCTTTCAGGGAAACAATGTGCTAGATGCTGCTGCTTCTAACACAGATGGTTTGCTTTAGAGATATATATATGTGTTTCTTCAACTTAGCTGAATATGCCTATTTTGAAAAAAATTCGCTTTTCCCCCCTGTGAAAACTATGATTTGCAGGACGTATTACTTGGGAAAACGAAAACAAGCCTCACAGGAATACAATGTGCTAGGTGCTGCAGCTTCTAACATAGAAGGTTTTCTTTGAAGAGATACATGTGTTTCTTAAACTCAGCTGAATAACCATATTCGGAGCTAACAGAGCCCACTGAAACTGAAACCCCTAAGTTGCAGGAAGTATTCGTTTCAAAAATTAAGTATATCCTCACAGGGAAACAAAGTGTGAAATGCTTCTGCTTCTGAAACAGATGGTTTTGTTTTAAGAGATACATGTCTTTCTTCAACTCATCTGAATAGGCCTATTTGGAACAACATGAGTCGTAATCCACCTTGAAAACTGTGAAATGCAGCAAGTTTTCCTTTCAGAAACAAACTCAGTTCTCCTAAGAAAACAATGTGCCAGATGCTCCTGCTTCTAACACAGATGGTTTTCTTATGAGAGATACATGATTTTCTTCCACTTAGCTCAAGAGGCCTATTTGAACTAAATGAACTTCTCCCCACGTTGAATACTATGATTGGCAAGATGAATTCTTTCAAAAACTAACTCAATTCTCAGGCAAACAATGTGCTTAATGTTCCTACTTCTAGCACAGATGGTTTTCTTTTGAGAACTACATGTGTTTCTTCCACTTAGCTGAATAGGCCTATTTCAACCAAAATGAGCCTTTTCCGACCTAGAAAACTACGATTTGCAGGAGGTATTCGTTTCCAAAACTAGCTCAATTTTCACACAGAAAAAAATGTGCTAGATGCTCCTGTTTCTAAAGCAGATGGTTTTCTCTATACAGAGACATGTGTTTCTTCCACTTAGCTGACTCGGCCTATTTGGAGCAAACATAGCGCATCTCCACCTTTAACACCCAAGATCCAGGAAGTATTCACTTCAAAACCTAAATCGATCTCACACAGAAACAAACCTAGATATGGCAGCTTCGGACAGGATGACTTTCTTTGGAGAAATGTTGTGTTTCTTCAACTCTGCTGAATATATCTCTTTTGAGCAACATGAGCTGCAATCCACCAGTAAACTATGATTTGCAAGAAGTTTTCCTTTGAAAAACTAACTCAGTTCTCACTGGAAAAGAGTGTGGTAGATGATCTTGCAGATCAACCATCGTCAGACAGAAGGTTGTCTTTTGAGTGGTACATGTGTTTCTTCAACTTAGGTGATTAGGCCTATTTGGAGCAAACAGAGCCCATCTCCACCTTGAAAACTATGATATGCAGGAAGTATTCATTTCAAAAACGAATGCAATTCTCACTGAAAACAATGTGCTAAGTACTGCCCCTCCATCACAGATGGGTTTTTTTGGTGAGATACATGTGTTTCTTCAACACAGCTGAAATGCCGTACTTGGAGAAAACAGAATCTAAATCCACCTTGAAATAACGAACTTTTAGGAAGTATTCCTTTCAAAAACTAAAATAGTTCTCAAGGAAACAATGCACTAGATGCTTCTGCTACTAACTTAGATGGTTTTCTTTATAGACATCCATGTGTTTCTTAAACTCAACTGAATAGGACTATTTGGAGCAAACAGAAGCTTTCTACACCTTGAAAACTAAACTTTGCAGGAAGAATTCCTTTCAAACACTAAATAAATTCTCACAGGGAAAAAATCTGCTAGATGTTGCAGCTTCTACCATAGAGGGTTTTCTTTGGAGAGATACATGTGTTTCTTCAGCTCAGTGGAGTAATCATATTTGGAGCAAACACAGTCCATCTCCACCTGAAACACGTAAGATGCAGGAAGTATTCCATTCCAAAACGAATTCAATTCTCACATGGGAACAATCAGTGAGATGCTCCTGCTTCTAACGAGGATGGTTTTCTTTGAGAGAATCATGTGTTTCTTCAACTTAGCTGAAAAGATCAATTTGAAGCAAAAAGAACTTATCTCCACCCTGAAATCTATGATTGGCAGGAAGTATTCCTTTCAAAACTAACTCAACTCTCTCAGGGAAACAACATGCCAAATGCTGCTGCTTCTTACATGGAAGGTTTTCTTTATAGAGGCACATATGTTTCTTCAACTTAGTTGAATAGGCCTATTTGCAGCACACACCACTATCTCCACCTAGAAACACCTAATTAGCAGGAAGTATTCCCTTCAAGACCTAAACCTATTCTCATAGGGAAACCAGGTGCTTGAAACGGCAGCCTTGAACAGAGATGATTTTCTTGGGAGGGATGCATGTGTTTCTTCAATTCTGCTGAATAGTCCTGTGTGTAGCAACATTAGCCATAATCCACCTTGAAAAGTGTGATTTTCAAGAAGTATTCCTCTCATAAACTAACTCAGTTCTCCAAGGAGAAAATGTGCTAGATGCTCATGCTTCTAACAGAGATAGTTTTCTTTGGGAGATGCATGTGTTTGTTAAACTCAGCTAAATAGCCCTATTTGGATCAAACAGAGCCTATCTCCTCCTTGAAACACCTAAGTGGCAGAAATTATGTCTTTCAAAAACTAACTCAGTTTCTAGGGAAACAATATAATAGATTCTCCTGCTTATTACATACATGGTTTTCTCTATAGAGTTACATGTGTATCTTCAACTTAGCAGAAAAAGCCTATTTGGAGCAAACATACCCTATCTGCACCTTGAAACACCTACGTTGCAGGAAGTATTCTTTACAAAACCTAAATCGATTCTCACAGGGAAACAATGTGCTAAATGCTGCCGCTTCTAACATAGATGGTTTTCAGTGAGGGATAAATGTGCTTTTTCAACTCATCAGAAAAGGCCAATTTGGAGCAAAGGGTCTATCTCCACCTGGAAAACTATGATTTGCAGGATGAATTCCTTTGAAACACTAACTGAATTTTCAAAGGGAAGTAATGTGCTAGATGCTCCTTCTTCTATCATAGACGGTTTTTGGAGGAAACTGACCTGATCTCCACCTGGAAACACCTACGTTGCAGTAAGTACACCTTTCAAAAGCTAAATCGATTCTCATAGGGAAACAGTGTGCCATGGCCTCAGATTCTAAAACAGATGGTTTTATTTGAGGGATACACGTACTTATGGAACTCATCTGAAAAGGCCTATTGGGAGCAAACACAGCCTATCGCCACCCTGGAAACTATGGTTTGCAGGAAGTATAGTTTTCAAAGAGTCAGTGAATTCTCACAGGGAAACAATCTGCTGGAGGCTGCAGCTTCTAACATGGATGGTTTTCTGTGGAGAGATACATTTGTTTCTTCAAGTCAGCTGAATAGGGCCATATGCAGGAACATGAGCACTAATCCACCTTGAAAACTGTGATTTGCAGGAAGTATTCCTGGGAAAACTAACTCAATTCTCACAGAGAAATAATATGCTAGATGCTCCTGCTTCTAACCGAGATGATTTTCTTTTGAGAGATACAAGTGTTTCTTCAACTTAGCTGAACAGTTGAAGACTATGAGTCTTCAACTCATAGTTGAAGTTGGAAGACTATGAGCCTCTCCCATCTTCAAGACTCTGATTTGTAGAATGGATTCTTTCAAGAACTACCTCAGTTCTCATAAGGAAACAAGGTGCTAGATTCTCCTGCTTCAAGCACAGATGGTTGTCTTTGGAGAGATATATGTGTTTCTTCAACTCAGCTGAATAGCCCCATTTGAATCCATCAGAGCCTATCTCCACTATGAAAACTGTGATATGCGGGACATATTCTTTCAAAAACTAACTCAATTCCCAGGCAAAGAATGTGGTAGGTTTTCCTGATTCTAACACAGATGGTTTTCTTTCCAGAGATCTATGTGTTTCATTAAGAGAGCTGAATAGGCCAATTTGAACGAATAGCGCCTAACTTCCTGGCAAACTATGACTTGCAGGAAGAATTCCTTTAAAAAACTAAGTCAATTCTGAGAGGAATGCAATGTGCTAGATGTTCCTTTTTATAACACAAATGGTTTTTTTTTGAGAGATACATGTGATTCTTCAACTCCTCTGAATAGGCCTATTTGGAGCAATATGAACCGTAATCCACCTAGGCAGCTATGAGTCGCAAAAACTAACTCAGTTCTCACAGGGAAACAACGTGCTAGACACTCCTGCTTCTAACACAGATGGTTGTCTTTCGAGAAAAACGTGTGTTTCTTCAACTGAGCTGAATAGGCCTATTTCAAGCAAAATGACCCTTTGCCCACCTTGAAAATGATGACTTGCAGGACGTATTCCTTTCAAAAACTAGTTCAATTCTCATACTGAAACAATGTGTAAAATGCTTCTGCTTCTATCAAAGGTGGTTTTCTTTATACAGATACATGGGTTTCTTCAACTTACCTGACTAGGCCTATTTGGAGCAAACAGAGCCTATCTCCACCTTGAAACACACAAATTGCAGGAAGTATTCCTTTCAAAACCTATATCGATTCTCACAGGGAAACAATGTGAAAGAAATGGCAGCTACGAACAGAGATGATTTTCTTTGGAGAGATTTATGTGGTTCTTTAACTCAACTGAATAAGCCTATTTGGAGCAACATGAGCAGTACTCCACCTTGAAGAATATGATTTGTAGAGTTTACCTTTGAAAAACCAACTCGGATCTCACAGGAAAACAATGTGCTTGATGTACCTACTTCAAACACACATGGGTTTCTTACGAGAGATACATGTGTTTCTTCAACCTAGCTGAACAGGCCTATTTGGAACAAAATGTACTCTTCCCCACCTTGAATACTATGATTTTCAGAATGTATTCTTTCACAAACTTACTCAAATCTCAGGCAAAAAATGTGCTATATGATCCTGCTTCTAACACAGTGGGTTTCCTTTCGAGAGATACATGTGTTTCCACAAGATAGCTGAATGGGCCTATTTGGAGCAAAAGAACCAATTCTCCTGTAAATCTATGATTTGCATGAAGTATTCCTTTCAAAAACTAACTAAATTCTCACAGGGATACATGTGCTGGATCCTGCAGCTTGTAAGGAACCTATGATTTGCAGGAAGTCTTCCACTGATAAACGACTTCAATTCTCTCAGGGAAACAATGTGCTAGATGCTCCTGCTTAAAACACAGATGGCTGTCTTTGGAGAGATACATGTTTTTCTTCAACTCAGCTGAATAGGCATATTTGGAACAAAGACAGCCTATCACCACCTTGAAAAATCCACTTTGCAGAATTTGTACCTTCCAAAAAATAAGTCTAGTCCTTCAGGGAAATAATGCGCTAGATGCTCCTGCTTCTAACACAGGTGGATTTCTTTGGAGTGGTACATGTATTTCTTCAACTCTGATGAATAGTCCCATATGGATCATACAGAAGCTTTCTCCACGTGGAAACACCCAAGTTGCAAAATTAGGCTTTTCAAATACTAACGCAATTTCGAGGGAAACAATGTACTAGATCCTCCTGCTTCTAAAATACATGGTTATCGTTATAGGGATACATGTGTTACTTCAACTTAGCTGAATACGCCTATTTGGATCAAAGAGACCCTATATGCACCTTGAAACACCTACATTGAAGAAAGATACCTGGTAGAACCTAAATAGATTCTCCAGGGGAAAAATGTGCTTAATGCCGCAGCTTCTAACATGGATGGTTTTCAGGAAGGGAAAAATGTGCTTTTTCAGCTCATCTGCAAAGGCCTTTTGGAGCCAACAAATCTATCTCCACCTTGAAAACTATGCTTTGCAGGATGTTTTCCTTTCAAAAACTAACTGAATTTTGACAGGGAAATGATATGCTTGATGCTCCTTCTTCTATCATAGATGGTTTTCTTTCTAGAGATACATGTGTTTCTTAAACTTAGCTGAATAGGCCTTCCTGGAGCAAACAGAGACTATCTCCACCTTGAAAACTGATATACAGGAAGTATTCATTAAAAAAACTAACAGTTCTCACAGGGAAACAATGTGCCACATGCTGCATGTTCTATAACAGATGATTTTCTTTGGAGAGTTACATGTGTTTCTTCAACTCAGCTGAATAGCCCTACTTCGAGCAAACAAAGCCTAACACCTCCTTGAAACACCTAAGTTTCAAAACTATTCCCTACAAAAAAACTCAGTTCTCAAAGGTCATCAATGCACTAGATGCTCCTGATTCAAAATTAGATGGTTTTCTTTATAGAGATACATGTGTTTCTTCAACTCAGCGGAGTAGGCCTGTTTGGAGCGAAGAAAGCCTTTCTCCACCTTAGAAAGTATGATTTGCAGGAAGTATTTCTTTGAAAAAATAACTCAGTTCTAACAGGGAAACAATGATTTTGATGCTCATGCTCCTAACACACATGGTTTTCATTTGAGCAATATATGTATTTCTTCAACTTAGCTGAATGGGCCTAATTGGGGCAAACAGACCCTATCTCCACCTTGAAACATGTAAATTGCAGGGAGTATTCCATCAAAAACGAACTCAATTCTCACAGGGAAACAATGTTCTTCTAGATGCTCCTGCTTCTAACACAGATGATTGTCATTGGAGAGATACATGTGTTTCTTCAACTCAGCTGAATAGGCCTATTCGGAACAAAGAGAGATTATCACCACCTTGAAAAATCCACGTTGCAGGAAGTATTCCACTCAAAAATGAACTCAATTCTTTCAGGGAAACAATGTGCTAGATGCTGCTGCTTCTAACACAGATGGTTTACTTTAGAGATATATATATGTGTTTCTTCAACTTAGCTGAATATGCCTATTTTGAAAAAAATTCGCTTTTCCCCCCTGTGAAAACTATGATTTGCAGGACGTATTACTTGGGAAAACGAAAACAAGCCTCACAGGAATACAATGTGCTAGGTGCTGCAGCTTCTAACATAGAAGGTTTTCTTTGAAGAGATACATGTGTTTCTTAAACTCAGCTGAATAACCATATTCGGAGCTAACAGAGCCCACTGAAACTGAAACACCTAAGTTGCAGGAAGTATTCGTTTCAAAAATTAAGTATATCCTCACAGGGAAACAAAGTGTGAAATGCTTCTGCTTCTGAAACAGATGGTTTTGTTTTAAGAGATACATGTCTTTCTTCAACTCATCTGAATAGGCCTATTTGGAACAACATGAGTCGTAATCCACCTTGAAAACTGTGAAATGCAGCAAGTTTTCCTTTCAGAAACAAACTCAGTTCTCCTAAGAAAACAATGTGCCAGATGCTCCTGCTTCTAACACAGATGGTTTTCTTATGAGAGATACATGATTTTCTTCCACTTAGCTCAAGAGGCCTATTTGAACTAAATGAACTTCTCCCCACGTTGAATACTATGATTGGCAAGATGAATTCTTTCAAAAACTAACTCAATTCTCAGGCAAACAATGTGCTTAATGTTCCTACTTCTAGCACAGATGGTTTTCTTTTGAGAACTACATGTGTTTCTTCCACTTAGCTGAATAGGCCTATTTCAACCAAAATGAGCCTTTTCCGACCTAGAAAACTACGATTTGCAGGAGGTATTCGTTTCCAAAACTAGCTCAATTTTCACACAGAAAAAAATGTGCTAGATGCTCCTGTTTCTAAAGCAGATGGTTTTCTCTATACAGAGACATGTGTTTCTTCCACTTAGCTGACTCGGCCTATTTGGAGCAAACATAGCGCATCTCCACCTTTAACACCCAAGATCCAGGAAGTATTCACTTCAAAACCTAAATCGATCTCACACAGAAACAAACCTAGATATGGCAGCTTCGGACAGGATGACTTTCTTTGGAGAAATGTTGTGTTTCTTCAACTCTGCTGAATATATCTCTTTTGAGCAACATGAGCTGCAATCCACCAGTAAACTATGATTTGCAAGAAGTTTTCCTTTGAAAAACTAACTCAGTTCTCACTGGAAAAGAGTGTGGTAGATGATCTTGCAGATCAACCATCGTCAGACAGAAGGTTGTCTTTTGAGTGGTACATGTGTTTCTTCAACTTAGGTGATTAGGCCTATTTGGAGCAAACAGAGCCCATCTCCACCTTGAAAACTATGATATGCAGGAAGTATTCATTTCAAAAACGAATGCAATTCTCACTGAAAACAATGTGCTAAGTACTGCCCCTCCATCACAGATGGGTTTTTTTGGTGAGATACATGTGTTTCTTCAACACAGCTGAAATGCCGTACTTGGAGAAAACAGAATCTAAATCCACCTTGAAATAACGAACTTTTAGGAAGTATTCCTTTCAAAAACTAAAATAGTTCTCAAGGAAACAATGCACTAGATGCTTCTGCTACTAACTAAGATGGTTTTCTTTATAGACATCCATGTGTTTCTTAAACTCAACTGAATAGGACTATTTGGAGCAAACAGAAGCTTTCTCCACCTTGAAAACTAAACTTTGCAGGAAGAATTCCTTTCAAACACTAAATAAATTCTCACAGGGAAAAAATCTGCTAGATGTTGCAGCTTCTACCATAGAGGGTTTTCTTTGGAGAGATACATGTGTTTCTTCAGCTCAGTGGAGTAATCATATTTGGAGCAAACACAGTCCATCTCCACCTGAAACACGTAAGATGCAGGAAGTATTCCATTCCAAAACGAATTCAATTCTCACATGGGAACAATCAGTGAGATGCTCCTGCTTCTAACGAGGATGGTTTTCTTTGAGAGAATCATGTGTTTCTTCAACTTAGCTGAAAAGATCAATTTGAAGCAAAAAGAACTTATCTCCACCCTGAAATCTATGATTGGCAGGAAGTATTCCTTTCAAAACCAACTCAACTCTCTCAGGGAAACAACATGCCAAATGCTGCTGCTTCTTACATGGAAGGTTTTCTTTATAGAGGCACATATGTTTCTTCAACTTAGTTGAATAGGCCTATTTGCAGCACACACCACTATCTCCACCTAGAAACACCTAATTAGCAGGAAGTATTCCCTTCAAGACCTAAACCTATTCTCATAGGGAAACCAGGTGCTTGACACGGCAGCCTTGAACAGAGATGATTTTCTTGGGAGGGATGCATGTGTTTCTTCAATTCTGCTGAATAGTCCTGTGTGTAGCAACATTAGCCATAATCCACCTTGAAAAGTGTGATTTTCAAGAAGTATTCCTCTCATAAACTAACTCAGTTCTCCAAGGAGAAAATGTGCTAGATGCTCATGCTTCTAACAGAGATAGTTTTCTTTGGGAGATGCATGTGTTTGTTAAACTCAGCTAAATAGCCCTATTTGGATCAAACAGAGCCTATCTCCTCCTTGAAACACCTAAGTGGCAGAAATTATGTCTTTCAAAAACTAACTCAGTTTCTAGGGAAACAATATAATAGATTCTCCTGCTTATTACATACATGGTTTTCTCTATAGAGTTACATGTGTATCTTCAACTTAGCAGAAAAAGCCTATTTGGAGCAAACATACCCTATCTGCACCTTGAAACACCTACGTTGCAGGAAGTATTCTTTACAAAACCTAAATCGATTCTCACAGGGAAACAATGTGCTAAATGCTGCCGCTTCTAACATAGATGGTTTTCATTGAGGGATAAATGTGCTTTTTCAACTCATCAGAAAAGGCCAATTTGGAGCAAAGGGTCTATCTCCACCTGGAAAACTATGATTTGCAGGATGAATTCCCTTCAAACACTAACTGAATTTTCAAAGGGAAGTAATGTGCTAGATGCTCCTTCTTCTATCATAGACGGTTTTTGGAGGAAACTGACCTGATCTCCACCTGGAAACACCTACGTTGCAGTAAGTACACCTTTCAAAAGCTAAATCGATTCTCATAGGGAAACAGTGTGCCATGGCCTCAGATTCTAAAACAGATGGTTTTATTTGAGGGATACACGTACTTATGGAACTCATCTGAAAAGGCCTATTGGGAGCAAACACAGCCTATCGCCACCCTGGAAACTATGGTTTGCAGGAAGTATAGTTTTCAAAGAGTCAGTGAATTCTCACAGGGAAACAATCTGCTGGAGGCTGCAGCTTCTAACATGGATGGTTTTCTGTGGAGAGATACATTTGTTTCTTCAAGTCAGCTGAATAGGGCCATATGCAGGAACATGAGCACTAATCCACCTTGAAAACTGTGATTTGCAGGAAGTATTCCTGGGAAAACTAACTCAATTCTCACAGAGAAATAATATGCTAGATGCTCCTGCTTCTAACCGAGATGATTTTCTTTTGAGAGATACAAGTGTTTCTTCAACTTAGCTGAACAGTTGAAGACTATGAGTCTTCAACTCATAGTTGAAGTTGGAAGACTATGAGCCTCTCCCATCTTCAAGACTCTGATTTGTAGAATGGATTCTTTCAAGAACTACCTCAGTTCTCATAAGGAAACAAGGTGCTAGATTCTCCTGCTTCAAGCACAGATGGTTGTCTTTGGAGAGATATATGTGTTTCTTCAACTCAGCTGAATAGCCCCATTTGAATCCATCAGAGCCTATCTCCACTATGAAAACTGTGATATGCGGGACATATTCTTTCAAAAACTAACTCAATTCCCAGGCAAAGAATGTGGTAGGTTTTCCTGATTCTAACACAGATGGTTTTCTTTCCAGAGATCTATGTGTTTCATTAAGAGAGCTGAATAGGCCAATTTGAACGAATAGCGCCTAACTTCCTGGCAAACTATGACTTGCAGGAAGAATTCCTTTAAAAAACTAAGTCAATTCTGAGAGGAATGCAATGTGCTAGATGTTCCTTTTTATAACACAAATGGTTTTTTTTTGAGAGATACATGTGATTCTTCAACTCCTCTGAATAGGCCTATTTGGAGCAATATGAACCGTAATCCACCTAGGCAGCTATGAGTCGCAAAAACTAACTCAGTTCTCACAGGGAAACAATGTGCTAGACACTCCTGCTTCTAACACAGATGGTTGTCTTTCGAGAAAAACGTGTGTTTCTTCAACTGAGCTGAATAGGCCTATTTCAAGCAAAATGACCCTTTGCCCACCTTGAAAATGATGACTTGCAGGACGTATTCCTTTCAAAAACTAGTTCAATTCTCATACTGAAACAATGTGTAAAATGCTTCTGCTTCTATCAAAGGTGGTTTTCTTTATACAGATACATGGGTTTCTTCAACTTACCTGACTAGGCCTATTTGGAGCAAACAGAGCCTATCTCCACCTTGAAACACACAAGTTGCAGGAAGTATTCCTTTCAAAACCTATATCGATTCTCACAGGGAAACAATGAGAAAGAAATGGCAGCTACGAACAGAGATGATTTTCTTTGGAGAGATTTATGTGGTTCTTTAACTCAACTGAATAAGCCTATTTGGAGCAACATGAGCAGTACTCCACCTTGAACAATATGATTTGTAGAGTTTACCTTTGAAAAACCAACTCGGATCTCACAGGAAAACAATGTGCTTGATGTACCTACTTCAAACACCCATGGGTTTCTTACGAGAGATACATGTGTTTCTTCAACCTAGCTGAACAGGCCTATTTGGAACAAAATGTACTCTTCCCCACCTTGAATACTATGATTTTCAGAATGTATTCTTTCACAAACTTACTCAAATCTCAGGCAAAAAATGTGCTATATGATCCTGCTTCTAACACAGTGGGTTTCCTTTCGAGAGATACATGTGTTTCCACAAGATAGCTGAATGGGCCTATTTGGAGCAAAAGAACCAATTCTCCTGTAAATCTATGATTTGCATGAAGTATTCCTTTCAAAAACTAACTAAATTCTCACAGGGATACATGTGCTGGATCCTGCAGCTTGTAAGGAACCTATGATTTGCAGGAAGTCTTCCTCTGATAAACGACTTCAATTCTCACAGGGAAACAATGTGCTAGATGCTCCTGCTTAAAACACAGATGGCTGTCTTTGGAGAGATACATGTTTTTCTTCAACTCAGCTGAATAGGCATATTTGGAACAAAGACAGCCTATCACCACCTTGAAAAATCCACTTTGCAGAATTTGTACCTTCCAAAAAATAAGTCTAGTCCTTCAGGGAAATAATGCGCTAGATGCTCCTGCTTCTAACACAGGTGGATTTCTTTGGAGTGGTACATGTATTTCTTCAACTCAGATGAATAGTCCCATATGGATCATACAGAAGCTTTCTCCACGTGGAAACACCCAAGTTGCAAAATTAGGCTTTTCAAATACTAACGCAATTTCGAGGGAAACAATGTACTAGATCCTCCTGCTTCTAAAATACATGGTTATCGTTATAGGGATACATGTGTTACTTCAACTTAGCTGAATACGCCTATTTGGATCAAAGAGACCCTATATGCACCTTGAAACACCTACATTGAAGAAAGATACCTGGTAGAACCTAAATAGATTCTCCAGGGGAAAAATGTGCTTAATGCCGCAGCTTCTAACATGGATGGTTTTCATGAAGGGAAAAATGTGCTTTTTCAGCTCATCTGCAAAGGCCTTTTGGAGCCAACAAATCTATCTCCACCTTGAAAACTATGCTTTGCAGGATGTTTTCCTTTCAAAAACTAACTGAATTTTGACAGGGAAATGATATGCTTGATGCTCCTTCTTCTATCATAGATGGTTTTCTTTCTAGAGATACATGTGTTTCTTAAACTTAGCTGAATAGGCCTTCCTGGAGCAAACAGAGACTATCTCCACCTTGAAAACTGATATACAGGAAGTATTCATTAAAAAAACTAACAGTTCTCACAGGGAAACAATGTGCCACATGCTGCATCTTCTATAACAGATGATTTTCTTTGGAGAGTTACATGTGTTTCTTCAACTCAGCTGAATAGCCCTACTTCGAGCAAACAAAGCCTAACACCTCCTTGAAACACCTAAGTTTCAAAACTATTCCCTACAAAAAAACTCAGTTCTCAAAGGTCATCAATGCACTAGATGCTCCTGATTCAAAATTAGATGGTTTTCTTTATAGAGATACATGTGTTTCTTCAACTCAGCGGAGTAGGCCTGTTTGGAGCGAAGAAAGCCTTTCTCCACCTTAGAAAGTATGATTTGCAGGAAGTATTTCTTTGAAAAAATAACTCAGTTCTAACAGGGAAACAATGATTTTGATGCTCATGCTCCTAACACACATGGTTTTCATTTGAGCAATATATGTATTTCTTCAACTTAGCTGAATGGGCCTAATTGGGGCAAACAGACCCTATCTCCACCTTGAAACATGTAAATTGCAGGGAGTATTCCATCAAAAACGAACTCAATTCTCACAGGGAAACAATGTTCTTCTAGATGCTCCTGCTTCTAACACAGATGATTGTCATTGGAGAGATACATGTGTTTCTTCAACTCAGCTGAATAGGCCTATTCGGAACAAAGAGAGATTATCACCACCTTGAAAAATCCACGTTGCAGGAAGTATTCCACTCAAAAATGAACTCAATTCTTTCAGGGAAACAATGTGCTAGATGCTGCTGCTTCTAACACAGATGGTTTACTTTAGAGATATATATATGTGTTTCTTCAACTTAGCTGAATATGCCTATTTTGAAAAACATTCGCTTTTCCCCCCTGTGAAAACTATGATTTGCAGGACGTATTACTTGGGAAAACGAAAACAAGCCTCACAGGAATACAATGTGCTAGGTGCTGCAGCTTCTAACATAGAAGGTTTTCTTTGAAGAGATACATGTGTTTCTTAAACTCAGCTGAATAACCATATTCGGAGCTAACAGAGCCCACTGAAACTGAAACACCTAAGTTGCAGGAAGTATTCGTTTCAAAAATTAAGTATATCCTCACAGGGAAACAAAGTGTGAAATGCTTCTGCTTCTGAAACAGATGGTTTTGTTTTAAGAGATACATGTCTTTCTTCAACTCATCTGAATAGGCCTATTTGGAACAACATGAGTCGTAATCCACCTTGAAAACTGTGAAATGCAGCAAGTTTTCCTTTCAGAAACAAACTCAGTTCTCCTAAGAAAACAATGTGCCAGATGCTCCTGCTTCTAACACAGATGGTTTTCTTATGAGAGATACATGATTTTCTTCCACTTAGCTGAAGAGGCCTATTTGAACTAAATGAACTTCTCCCCACGTTGAATACTATGATTGGCAAGATGAATTCTTTCAAAAACTAACTCAATTCTCAGGCAAACAATGTGCTTAATGTTCCTACTTCTAGCACAGATGGTTTTCTTTTGAGAACTACATGTGTTTCTTCCACTTAACTGAATAGGCCTATTTCAACCAAAATGAGCCTTTTCCGACCTAGAAAACTACGATTTGCAGGAGGTATTCGTTTCCAAAACTAGCTCAATTTTCACACAGAAAAAAATGTGCTAGATGCTCCTGTTTCTAAAGCAGATGGTTTTCTCTATACAGAGACATGTGTTTCTTCCACTTAGCTGACTCGGCCTATTTGGAGCAAACATAGCGCATCTCCACCTTTAACACCCAAGATCCAGGAAGTATTCACTTCAAAACCTAAATCGATCTCACACAGAAACAAACCTAGATATGGCAGCTTCGGACAGGATGACTTTCTTTGGAGAAATGTTGTGTTTCTTCAACTCTGCTGAATATATCTCTTTTGAGCAACATGAGCTGCAATCCACCAGTAAACTATGATTTGCAAGAAGTTTTCCTTTGAAAAACTAACTCAGTTCTCACTGGAAAAGAGTGTGGTAGATGATCTTGCAGATCAACCATCGTCAGACAGAAGGTTGTCTTTTGAGTGGTACATGTGTTTCTTCAACTTAGGTGATTAGGCCTATTTGGAGCAAACAGAGCCCATCTCCACCTTGAAAACTATGATATGCAGGAAGTATTCATTTCAAAAACGAATGCAATTCTCACTGAAAACAATGTGCTAAGTACTGCCCCTCCATCACAGATGGGTTTTTTTGGTGAGATACATGTGTTTCTTCAACACAGCTGAAATGCCGTACTTGGAGAAAACAGAATCTAAATCCACCTTGAAATAACGAACTTTTAGGAAGTATTCCTTTCAAAAACTAAAATAGTTCTCAAGGAAACAATGCACTAGATGCTTCTGCTACTAACTTAGATGGTTTTCTTTATAGACATCCATGTGTTTCTTAAACTCAACTGAATAGGACTATTTGGAGCAAACAGAAGCTTTCTCCACCTTGAAAACTAAACTTTGCAGGAAGAATTCCTTTCAAACACTAAATAAATTCTCACAGGGAAAAAATCTGCTAGATGTTGCAGCTTCTACCATAGAGGGTTTTCTTTGGAGAGATACATGTGTTTCTTCAGCTCAGTGGAGTAATCATATTTGGAGCAAACACAGTCCATCTCCACCTGAAACACGTAAGATGCAGGAAGTATTCCATTCCAAAACGAATTCAATTCTCACATGGGAACAATCAGTGAGATGCTCCTGCTTCTAACGAGGATGGTTTTCTTTGAGAGAATCATGTGTTTCTTCAACTTAGCTGAAAAGATCAATTTGAAGCAAAAAGAACTTATCTCCACCCTGAAATCTATGATTGGCAGGAAGTATTCCTTTCAAAACTAACTCAACTCTCTCAGGGAAACAACATGCCAAATGCTGCTGCTTCTTACATGGAAGGTTTTCTTTATAGAGGCACATATGTTTCTTCAACTTAGTTGAATAGGCCTATTTGCAGCACACACCACTATCTCCACCTAGAAACACCTAATTAGCAGGAAGTATTCCCTTCAAGACCTAAACCTATTCTCATAGGGAAACCAGGTGCTTGACACGGCAGCCTTGAACAGAGATGATTTTCTTGGGAGGGATGCATGTGTTTCTTCAATTCTGCTGAATAGTCCTGTGTGTAGCAACATTAGCCATAATCCACCTTGAAAAGTGTGATTTTCAAGAAGTATTCCTCTCATAAACTAACTCAGTTCTCCAAGGAGAAAATGTGCTAGATGCTCATGCTTCTAACAGAGATAGTTTTCTTTGGGAGATGCATGTGTTTGTTAAACTCAGCTAAATAGCCCTATTTGGATCAAACAGAGCCTATCTCCTCCTTGAAACACCTAAGTGGCAGAAATTATGTCTTTCAAAAACTAACTCAGTTTCTAGGGAAACAATATAATAGATTCTCCTGCTTATTACATACATGGTTTTCTCTATAGAGTTACATGTGTATCTTCAACTTAGCAGAAAAAGCCTATTTGGAGCAAACATACCCTATCTGCACCTTGAAACACCTACGTTGCAGGAAGTATTCTTTACAAAACCTAAATCGATTCTCACAGGGAAACAATGTGCTAAATGCTGCCGCTTCTAACATAGATGGTTTTCATTGAGGGATAAATGTGCTTTTTCAACTCATCAGAAAAGGCCAATTTGGAGCAAAGGGTCTATCTCCACCTGGAAAACTATGATTTGCAGGATGAATTCCCTTCAAACACTAACTGAATTTTCAAAGGGAAGTAATGTGCTAGATGCTCCTTCTTCTATCATAGACGGTTTTTGGAGGAAACTGACCTGATCTCCACCTGGAAACACCTACGTTGCAGTAAGTACACCTTTCAAAAGCTAAATCGATTCTCATAGGGAAACAGTGTGCCATGGCCTCAGATTCTAAAACAGATGGTTTTATTTGAGGGATACACGTACTTATGGAACTCATCTGAAAAGGCCTATTGGGAGCAAACACAGCCTATCGCCACCCTGGAAACTATGGTTTGCAGGAAGTATAGTTTTCAAAGAGTCAGTGAATTCTCACAGGGAAACAATCTGCTGGAGGCTGCAGCTTCTAACATGGATGGTTTTCTGTGGAGAGATACATTTGTTTCTTCAAGTCAGCTGAATAGGGCCATATGCAGGAACATGAGCACTAATCCACCTTGAAAACTGTGATTTGCAGGAAGTATTCCTGGGAAAACTAACTCAATTCTCACAGAGAAATAATATGCTAGATGCTCCTGCTTCTAACCGAGATGATTTTCTTTTGAGAGATACAAGTGTTTCTTCAACTTAGCTGAACAGTTGAAGACTATGAGTCTTCAACTCATAGTTGAAGTTGGAAGACTATGAGCCTCTCCCATCTTCAAGACTCTGATTTGTAGAATGGATTCTTTCAAGAACTACCTCAGTTCTCATAAGGAAACAAGGTGCTAGATTCTCCTGCTTCAAGCACAGATGGTTGTCTTTGGAGAGATATATGTGTTTCTTCAACTCAGCTGAATAGCCCCATTTGAATCCATCAGAGCCTATCTCCACTATGAAAACTGTGATATGCGGGACATATTCTTTCAAAAACTAACTCAATTCCCAGGCAAAGAATGTGGTAGGTTTTCCTGATTCTAACACAGATGGTTTTCTTTCCAGAGATCTATGTGTTTCATTAAGAGAGCTGAATAGGCCAATTTGAACGAATAGCGCCTAACTTCCTGGCAAACTATGACTTGCAGGAAGAATTCCTTTAAAAAACTAAGTCAATTCTGAGAGGAATGCAATGTGCTAGATGTTCCTTTTTATAACACAAATGGTTTTTTTTTGAGAGATACATGTGATTCTTCAACTCCTCTGAATAGGCCTATTTGGAGCAATATGAACCGTAATCCACCTAGGCAGCTATGAGTCGCAAAAACTAACTCAGTTCTCACAGGGAAACAATGTGCTAGACACTCCTGCTTCTAACACAGATGGTTGTCTTTCGAGAAAAACGTGTGTTTCTTCAACTGAGCTGAATAGGCCTATTTCAAGCAAAATGACCCTTTGCCCACCTTGAAAATGATGACTTGCAGGACGTATTCCTTTCAAAAACTAGTTCAATTCTCATACTGAAACAATGTGTAAAATGCTTCTGCTTCTATCAAAGGTGGTTTTCTTTATACAGATACATGGGTTTCTTCAACTTACCTGACTAGGCCTATTTGGAGCAAACAGAGCCTATCTCCACCTTGAAACACACAAGTTGCAGGAAGTATTCCTTTCAAAACCTATATCGATTCTCACAGGGAAACAATGAGAAAGAAATGGCAGCTACGAACAGAGATGATTTTCTTTGGAGAGATTTATGTGGTTCTTTAACTCAACTGAATAAGCCTATTTGGAGCAACATGAGCAGTACTCCACCTTGAACAATATGATTTGTAGAGTTTACCTTTGAAAAACCAACTCGGATCTCACAGGAAAACAATGTGCTTGATGTACCTACTTCAAACACCCATGGGTTTCTTACGAGAGATACATGTGTTTCTTCAACCTAGCTGAACAGGCCTATTTGGAACAAAATGTACTCTTCCCCACCTTGAATACTATGATTTTCAGAATGTATTCTTTCACAAACTTACTCAAATCTCAGGCAAAAAATGTGCTATATGATCCTGCTTCTAACACAGTGGGTTTCCTTTCGAGAGATACATGTGTTTCCACAAGATAGCTGAATGGGCCTATTTGGAGCAAAAGAACCAATTCTCCTGTAAATCTATGATTTGCATGAAGTATTCCTTTCAAAAACTAACTAAATTCTCACAGGGATACATGTGCTGGATCCTGCAGCTTGTAAGGAACCTATGATTTGCAGGAAGTCTTCCTCTGATAAACGACTTCAATTCTCACAGGGAAACAATGTGCTAGATGCTCCTGCTTAAAACACAGATGGCTGTCTTTGGAGAGATACATGTTTTTCTTCAACTCAGCTGAATAGGCATATTTGGAACAAAGACAGCCTATCACCACCTTGAAAAATCCACTTTGCAGAATTTGTACCTTCCAAAAAATAAGTCTAGTCCTTCAGGGAAATAATGCGCTAGATGCTCCTGCTTCTAACACAGGTGGATTTCTTTGGAGTGGTACATGTATTTCTTCAACTCAGATGAATAGTCCCATATGGATCATACAGAAGCTTTCTCCACGTGGAAACACCCAAGTTGCAAAATTAGGCTTTTCAAATACTAACGCAATTTCGAGGGAAACAATGTACTAGATCCTCCTGCTTCTAAAATACATGGTTATCGTTATAGGGATACATGTGTTACTTCAACTTAGCTGAATACGCCTATTTGGATCAAAGAGACCCTATATGCACCTTGAAACACCTACATTGAAGAAAGATACCTGGTAGAACCTAAATAGATTCTCCAGGGGAAAAATGTGCTTAATGCCGCAGCTTCTAACATGGATGGTTTTCATGAAGGGAAAAATGTGCTTTTTCAGCTCATCTGCAAAGGCCTTTTGGAGCCAACAAATCTATCTCCACCTTGAAAACTATGCTTTGCAGGATGTTTTCCTTTCAAAAACTAACTGAATTTTGACAGGGAAATGATATGCTTGATGCTCCTTCTTCTATCATAGATGGTTTTCTTTCTAGAGATACATGTGTTTCTTAAACTTAGCTGAATAGGCCTTCCTGGAGCAAACAGAGACTATCTCCACCTTGAAAACTGATATACAGGAAGTATTCATTAAAAAAACTAACAGTTCTCACAGGGAAACAATGTGCCACATGCTGCATCTTCTATAACAGATGATTTTCTTTGGAGAGTTACATGTGTTTCTTCAACTCAGCTGAATAGCCCTACTTCGAGCAAACAAAGCCTAACACCTCCTTGAAACACCTAAGTTTCAAAACTATTCCCTACAAAAAAACTCAGTTCTCAAAGGTCATCAATGCACTAGATGCTCCTGATTCAAAATTAGATGGTTTTCTTTATAGAGATACATGTGTTTCTTCAACTCAGCGGAGTAGGCCTGTTTGGAGCGAAGAAAGCCTTTCTCCACCTTAGAAAGTATGATTTGCAGGAAGTATTTCTTTGAAAAAATAACTCAGTTCTAACAGGGAAACAATGATTTTGATGCTCATGCTCCTAACACACATGGTTTTCATTTGAGCAATATATGTATTTCTTCAACTTAGCTGAATGGGCCTAATTGGGGCAAACAGACCCTATCTCCACCTTGAAACATGTAAATTGCAGGGAGTATTCCATCAAAAACGAACTCAATTCTCACAGGGAAACAATGTTCTTCTAGATGCTCCTGCTTCTAACACAGATGATTGTCATTGGAGAGATACATGTGTTTCTTCAACTCAGCTGAATAGGCCTATTCGGAACAAAGAGAGATTATCACCACCTTGAAAAATCCACGTTGCAGGAAGTATTCCACTCAAAAATGAACTCAATTCTTTCAGGGAAACAATGTGCTAGATGCTGCTGCTTCTAACACAGATGGTTTACTTTAGAGATATATATATGTGTTTCTTCAACTTAGCTGAATATGCCTATTTTGAAAAACATTCGCTTTTCCCCCCTGTGAAAACTATGATTTGCAGGACGTATTACTTGGGAAAACGAAAACAAGCCTCACAGGAATACAATGTGCTAGGTGCTGCAGCTTCTAACATAGAAGGTTTTCTTTGAAGAGATACATGTGTTTCTTAAACTCAGCTGAATAACCATATTCGGAGCTAACAGAGCCCACTGAAACTGAAACACCTAAGTTGCAGGAAGTATTCGTTTCAAAAATTAAGTATATCCTCACAGGGAAACAAAGTGTGAAATGCTTCTGCTTCTGAAACAGATGGTTTTGTTTTAAGAGATACATGTCTTTCTTCAACTCATCTGAATAGGCCTATTTGGAACAACATGAGTCGTAATCCACCTTGAAAACTGTGAAATGCAGCAAGTTTTCCTTTCAGAAACAAACTCAGTTCTCCTAAGAAAACAATGTGCCAGATGCTCCTGCTTCTAACACAGATGGTTTTCTTATGAGAGATACATGATTTTCTTCCACTTAGCTGAAGAGGCCTATTTGAACTAAATGAACTTCTCCCCACGTTGAATACTATGATTGGCAAGATGAATTCTTTCAAAAACTAACTCAATTCTCAGGCAAACAATGTGCTTAATGTTCCTACTTCTAGCACAGATGGTTTTCTTTTGAGAACTACATGTGTTTCTTCCACTTAACTGAATAGGCCTATTTCAACCAAAATGAGCCTTTTCCGACCTAGAAAACTACGATTTGCAGGAGGTATTCGTTTCCAAAACTAGCTCAATTTTCACACAGAAAAAAATGTGCTAGATGCTCCTGTTTCTAAAGCAGATGGTTTTCTCTATACAGAGACATGTGTTTCTTCCACTTAGCTGACTCGGCCTATTTGGAGCAAACATAGCGCATCTCCACCTTTAACACCCAAGATCCAGGAAGTATTCACTTCAAAACCTAAATCGATCTCACACAGAAACAAACCTAGATATGGCAGCTTCGGACAGGATGACTTTCTTTGGAGAAATGTTGTGTTTCTTCAACTCTGCTGAATATATCTCTTTTGAGCAACATGAGCTGCAATCCACCAGTAAACTATGATTTGCAAGAAGTTTTCCTTTGAAAAACTAACTCAGTTCTCACTGGAAAAGAGTGTGGTAGATGATCTTGCAGATCAACCATCGTCAGACAGAAGGTTGTCTTTTGAGTGGTACATGTGTTTCTTCAACTTAGGTGATTAGGCCTATTTGGAGCAAACAGAGCCCATCTCCACCTTGAAAACTATGATATGCAGGAAGTATTCATTTCAAAAACGAATGCAATTCTCACTGAAAACAATGTGCTAAGTACTGCCCCTCCATCACAGATGGGTTTTTTTGGTGAGATACATGTGTTTCTTCAACACAGCTGAAATGCCGTACTTGGAGAAAACAGAATCTAAATCCACCTTGAAATAACGAACTTTTAGGAAGTATTCCTTTCAAAAACTAAAATAGTTCTCAAGGAAACAATGCACTAGATGCTTCTGCTACTAACTTAGATGGTTTTCTTTATAGACATCCATGTGTTTCTTAAACTCAACTGAATAGGACTATTTGGAGCAAACAGAAGCTTTCTCCACCTTGAAAACTAAACTTTGCAGGAAGAATTCCTTTCAAACACTAAATAAATTCTCACAGGGAAAAAATCTGCTAGATGTTGCAGCTTCTACCATAGAGGGTTTTCTTTGGAGAGATACATGTGTTTCTTCAACTCAGTGGAGTAATCATATTTGGAGCAAACACAGTCCATCTCCACCTGAAACACGTAAGATGCAGGAAGTATTCCATTCCAAAACGAATTCAATTCTCACATGGGAACAATCAGTGAGATGCTCCTGCTTCTAACGAGGATGGTTTTCTTTGAGAGAATCATGTGTTTCTTCAACTTAGCTGAAAAGATCAATTTGAAGCAAAAAGAACTTATCTCCACCCTGAAATCTATGATTGGCAGGAAGTATTCCTTTCAAAACTAACTCAACTCTCTCAGGGAAACAACATGCCAAATGCTGCTGCTTCTTACATGGAAGGTTTTCTTTATAGAGGCACATATGTTTCTTCAACTTAGTTGAATAGGCCTATTTGCAGCACACACCACTATCTCCACCTAGAAACACCTAATTAGCAGGAAGTATTCCCTTCAAGACCTAAACCTATTCTCATAGGGAAACCAGGTGCTTGACACGGCAGCCTTGAACAGAGATGATTTTCTTGGGAGGGATGCATGTGTTTCTTCAATTCTGCTGAATAGTCCTGTGTGTAGCAACATTAGCCATAATCCACCTTGAAAAGTGTGATTTTCAAGAAGTATTCCTCTCATAAACTAACTCAGTTCTCCAAGGAGAAAATGTGCTAGATGCTCATGCTTCTAACAGAGATAGTTTTCTTTGGGAGATGCATGTGTTTGTTAAACTCAGCTAAATAGCCCTATTTGGATCAAACAGAGCCTATCTCCTCCTTGAAACACCTAAGTGGCAGAAATTATGTCTTTCAAAAACTAACTCAGTTTCTAGGGAAACAATATAATAGATTCTCCTGCTTATTACATACATGGTTTTCTCTATAGAGTTACATGTGTATCTTCAACTTAGCAGAAAAAGCCTATTTGGAGCAAACATACCCTATCTGCACCTTGAAACACCTACGTTGCAGGAAGTATTCTTTACAAAACCTAAATCGATTCTCACAGGGAAACAATGTGCTAAATGCTGCCGCTTCTAACATAGATGGTTTTCATTGAGGGATAAATGTGCTTTTTCAACTCATCAGAAAAGGCCAATTTGGAGCAAAGGGTCTATCTCCACCTGGAAAACTATGATTTGCAGGATGAATTCCTTTCAAACACTAACTGAATTTTCAAAGGGAAGTAATGTGCTAGATGCTCCTTCTTCTATCATAGACGGTTTTTGGAGGAAACTGACCTGATCTCCACCTGGAAACACCTACGTTGCAGTAAGTACACCTTTCAAAAGCTAAATCGATTCTCATAGGGAAACAGTGTGCCATGGCCTCAGATTCTAAAACAGATGGTTTTATTTGAGGGATACACGTACTTATGGAACTCATCTGAAAAGGCCTATTGGGAGCAAACACAGCCTATCGCCACCCTGGAAACTATGGTTTGCAGGAAGTATAGTTTTCAAAGAGTCAGTGAATTCTCACAGGGAAACAATCTGCTGGAGGCTGCAGCTTCTAACATGGATGGTTTTCTGTGGAGAGATACATTTGTTTCTTCAAGTCAGCTGAATAGGGCCATATGCAGGAACATGAGCACTAATCCACCTTGAAAACTGTGATTTGCAGGAAGTATTCCTGGGAAAACTAACTCAATTCTCACAGAGAAATAATATGCTAGATGCTCCTGCTTCTAACCGAGATGATTTTCTTTTGAGAGATACAAGTGTTTCTTCAACTTAGCTGAACAGTTGAAGACTATGAGTCTTCAACTCATAGTTGAAGTTGGAAGACTATGAGCCTCTCCCATCTTCAAGACTCTGATTTGTAGAATGGATTCTTTCAAGAACTACCTCAGTTCTCATAAGGAAACAAGGTGCTAGATTCTCCTGCTTCAAGCACAGATGGTTGTCTTTGGAGAGATATATGTGTTTCTTCAACTCAGCTGAATAGCCCCATTTGAATCCATCAGAGCCTATCTCCACTATGAAAACTGTGATATGCGGGACATATTCTTTCAAAAACTAACTCAATTCCCAGGCAAAGAATGTGGTAGGTTTTCCTGATTCTAACACAGATGGTTTTCTTTCCAGAGATCTATGTGTTTCATTAAGAGAGCTGAATAGGCCAATTTGAACGAATAGCGCCTAACTTCCTGGCAAACTATGACTTGCAGGAAGAATTCCTTTAAAAAACTAAGTCAATTCTGAGAGGAATGCAATGTGCTAGATGTTCCTTTTTATAACACAAATGGTTTTTTTTTGAGAGATACATGTGATTCTTCAACTCCTCTGAATAGGCCTATTTGGAGCAATATGAACCGTAATCCACCTAGGCAGCTATGAGTCGCAAAAACTAACTCAGTTCTCACAGGGAAACAATGTGCTAGACACTCCTGCTTCTAACACAGATGGTTGTCTTTCGAGAAAAACGTGTGTTTCTTCAACTGAGCTGAATAGGCCTATTTCAAGCAAAATGACCCTTTGCCCACCTTGAAAATGATGACTTGCAGGACGTATTCCTTTCAAAAACTAGTTCAATTCTCATACTGAAACAATGTGTAAAATGCTTCTGCTTCTATCAAAGGTGGTTTTCTTTATACAGATACATGGGTTTCTTCAACTTACCTGACTAGGCCTATTTGGAGCAAACAGAGCCTATCTCCACCTTGAAACACACAAGTTGCAGGAAGTATTCCTTTCAAAACCTATATCGATTCTCACAGGGAAACAATGAGAAAGAAATGGCAGCTACGAACAGAGATGATTTTCTTTGGAGAGATTTATGTGGTTCTTTAACTCAACTGAATAAGCCTATTTGGAGCAACATGAGCAGTACTCCACCTTGAACAATATGATTTGTAGAGTTTACCTTTGAAAAACCAACTCGGATCTCACAGGAAAACAATGTGCTTGATGTACCTACTTCAAACACCCATGGGTTTCTTACGAGAGATACATGTGTTTCTTCAACCTAGCTGAACAGGCCTATTTGGAACAAAATGTACTCTTCCCCACCTTGAATACTATGATTTTCAGAATGTATTCTTTCACAAACTTACTCAAATCTCAGGCAAAAAATGTGCTATATGATCCTGCTTCTAACACAGTGGGTTTCCTTTCGAGAGATACATGTGTTTCCACAAGATAGCTGAATGGGCCTATTTGGAGCAAAAGAACCAATTCTCCTGTAAATCTATGATTTGCATGAAGTATTCCTTTCAAAAACTAACTAAATTCTCACAGGGATACATGTGCTGGATCCTGCAGCTTGTAAGGAACCTATGATTTGCAGGAAGTCTTCCTCTGATAAACGACTTCAATTCTCACAGGGAAACAATGTGCTAGATGCTCCTGCTTAAAACACAGATGGCTGTCTTTGGAGAGATACATGTTTTTCTTCAACTCAGCTGAATAGGCATATTTGGAACAAAGACAGCCTATCACCACCTTGAAAAATCCACTTTGCAGAATTTGTACCTTCCAAAAAATAAGTCTAGTCCTTCAGGGAAATAATGCGCTAGATGCTCCTGCTTCTAACACAGGTGGATTTCTTTGGAGTGGTACATGTATTTCTTCAACTCAGATGAATAGTCCCATATGGATCATACAGAAGCTTTCTCCACGTGGAAACACCCAAGTTGCAAAATTAGGCTTTTCAAATACTAACGCAATTTCGAGGGAAACAATGTACTAGATCCTCCTGCTTCTAAAATACATGGTTATCGTTATAGGGATACATGTGTTACTTCAACTTAGCTGAATACGCCTATTTGGATCAAAGAGACCCTATATGCACCTTGAAACACCTACATTGAAGAAAGATACCTGGTAGAACCTAAATAGATTCTCCAGGGGAAAAATGTGCTTAATGCCGCAGCTTCTAACATGGATGGTTTTCATGAAGGGAAAAATGTGCTTTTTCAGCTCATCTGCAAAGGCCTTTTGGAGCCAACAAATCTATCTCCACCTTGAAAACTATGCTTTGCAGGATGTTTTCCTTTCAAAAACTAACTGAATTTTGACAGGGAAATGATATGCTTGATGCTCCTTCTTCTATCATAGATGGTTTTCTTTCTAGAGATACATGTGTTTCTTAAACTTAGCTGAATAGGCCTTCCTGGAGCAAACAGAGACTATCTCCACCTTGAAAACTGATATACAGGAAGTATTCATTAAAAAAACTAACAGTTCTCACAGGGAAACAATGTGCCACATGCTGCATCTTCTATAACAGATGATTTTCTTTGGAGAGTTACATGTGTTTCTTCAACTCAGCTGAATAGCCCTACTTCGAGCAAACAAAGCCTAACACCTCCTTGAAACACCTAAGTTTCAAAACTATTCCCTACAAAAAAACTCAGTTCTCAAAGGTCATCAATGCACTAGATGCTCCTGATTCAAAATTAGATGGTTTTCTTTATAGAGATACATGTGTTTCTTCAACTCAGCGGAGTAGGCCTGTTTGGAGCGAAGAAAGCCTTTCTCCACCTTAGAAAGTATGATTTGCAGGAAGTATTTCTTTGAAAAAATAACTCAGTTCTAACAGGGAAACAATGATTTTGATGCTCATGCTCCTAACACACATGGTTTTCATTTGAGCAATATATGTATTTCTTCAACTTAGCTGAATGGGCCTAATTGGGGCAAACAGACCCTATCTCCACCTTGAAACATGTAAATTGCAGGGAGTATTCCATCAAAAACGAACTCAATTCTCACAGGGAAACAATGTTCTTCTAGATGCTCCTGCTTCTAACACAGATGATTGTCATTGGAGAGATACATGTGTTTCTTCAACTCAGCTGAATAGGCCTATTCGGAACAAAGAGAGATTATCACCACCTTGAAAAATCCACGTTGCAGGAAGTATTCCACTCAAAAATGAACTCAATTCTTTCAGGGAAACAATGTGCTAGATGCTGCTGCTTCTAACACAGATGGTTTACTTTAGAGATATATATATGTGTTTCTTCAACTTAGCTGAATATGCCTATTTTGAAAAACATTCGCTTTTCCCCCCTGTGAAAACTATGATTTGCAGGACGTATTACTTGGGAAAACGAAAACAAGCCTCACAGGAATACAATGTGCTAGGTGCTGCAGCTTCTAACATAGAAGGTTTTCTTTGAAGAGATACATGTGTTTCTTAAACTCAGCTGAATAACCATATTCGGAGCTAACAGAGCCCACTGAAACTGAAACACCTAAGTTGCAGGAAGTATTCGTTTCAAAAATTAAGTATATCCTCACAGGGAAACAAAGTGTGAAATGCTTCTGCTTCTGAAACAGATGGTTTTGTTTTAAGAGATACATGTCTTTCTTCAACTCATCTGAATAGGCCTATTTGGAACAACATGAGTCGTAATCCACCTTGAAAACTGTGAAATGCAGCAAGTTTTCCTTTCAGAAACAAACTCAGTTCTCCTAAGAAAACAATGTGCCAGATGCTCCTGCTTCTAACACAGATGGTTTTCTTATGAGAGATACATGATTTTCTTCCACTTAGCTGAAGAGGCCTATTTGAACTAAATGAACTTCTCCCCACGTTGAATACTATGATTGGCAAGATGAATTCTTTCAAAAACTAACTCAATTCTCAGGCAAACAATGTGCTTAATGTTCCTACTTCTAGCACAGATGGTTTTCTTTTGAGAACTACATGTGTTTCTTCCACTTAACTGAATAGGCCTATTTCAACCAAAATGAGCCTTTTCCGACCTAGAAAACTACGATTTGCAGGAGGTATTCGTTTCCAAAACTAGCTCAATTTTCACACAGAAAAAAATGTGCTAGATGCTCCTGTTTCTAAAGCAGATGGTTTTCTCTATACAGAGACATGTGTTTCTTCCACTTAGCTGACTCGGCCTATTTGGAGCAAACATAGCGCATCTCCACCTTTAACACCCAAGATCCAGGAAGTATTCACTTCAAAACCTAAATCGATCTCACACAGAAACAAACCTAGATATGGCAGCTTCGGACAGGATGACTTTCTTTGGAGAAATGTTGTGTTTCTTCAACTCTGCTGAATATATCTCTTTTGAGCAACATGAGCTGCAATCCACCAGTAAACTATGATTTGCAAGAAGTTTTCCTTTGAAAAACTAACTCAGTTCTCACTGGAAAAGAGTGTGGTAGATGATCTTGCAGATCAACCATCGTCAGACAGAAGGTTGTCTTTTGAGTGGTACATGTGTTTCTTCAACTTAGGTGATTAGGCCTATTTGGAGCAAACAGAGCCCATCTCCACCTTGAAAACTATGATATGCAGGAAGTATTCATTTCAAAAACGAATGCAATTCTCACTGAAAACAATGTGCTAAGTACTGCCCCTCCATCACAGATGGGTTTTTTTGGTGAGATACATGTGTTTCTTCAACACAGCTGAAATGCCGTACTTGGAGAAAACAGAATCTAAATCCACCTTGAAATAACGAACTTTTAGGAAGTATTCCTTTCAAAAACTAAAATAGTTCTCAAGGAAACAATGCACTAGATGCTTCTGCTACTAACTTAGATGGTTTTCTTTATAGACATCCATGTGTTTCTTAAACTCAACTGAATAGGACTATTTGGAGCAAACAGAAGCTTTCTCCACCTTGAAAACTAAACTTTGCAGGAAGAATTCCTTTCAAACACTAAATAAATTCTCACAGGGAAAAAATCTGCTAGATGTTGCAGCTTCTACCATAGAGGGTTTTCTTTGGAGAGATACATGTGTTTCTTCAACTCAGTGGAGTAATCATATTTGGAGCAAACACAGTCCATCTCCACCTGAAACACGTAAGATGCAGGAAGTATTCCATTCCAAAACGAATTCAATTCTCACATGGGAACAATCAGTGAGATGCTCCTGCTTCTAACGAGGATGGTTTTCTTTGAGAGAATCATGTGTTTCTTCAACTTAGCTGAAAAGATCAATTTGAAGCAAAAAGAACTTATCTCCACCCTGAAATCTATGATTGGCAGGAAGTATTCCTTTCAAAACTAACTCAACTCTCTCAGGGAAACAACATGCCAAATGCTGCTGCTTCTTACATGGAAGGTTTTCTTTATAGAGGCACATATGTTTCTTCAACTTAGTTGAATAGGCCTATTTGCAGCACACACCACTATCTCCACCTAGAAACACCTAATTAGCAGGAAGTATTCCCTTCAAGACCTAAACCTATTCTCATAGGGAAACCAGGTGCTTGACACGGCAGCCTTGAACAGAGATGATTTTCTTGGGAGGGATGCATGTGTTTCTTCAATTCTGCTGAATAGTCCTGTGTGTAGCAACATTAGCCATAATCCACCTTGAAAAGTGTGATTTTCAAGAAGTATTCCTCTCATAAACTAACTCAGTTCTCCAAGGAGAAAATGTGCTAGATGCTCATGCTTCTAACAGAGATAGTTTTCTTTGGGAGATGCATGTGTTTGTTAAACTCAGCTAAATAGCCCTATTTGGATCAAACAGAGCCTATCTCCTCCTTGAAACACCTAAGTGGCAGAAATTATGTCTTTCAAAAACTAACTCAGTTTCTAGGGAAACAATATAATAGATTCTCCTGCTTATTACATACATGGTTTTCTCTATAGAGTTACATGTGTATCTTCAACTTAGCAGAAAAAGCCTATTTGGAGCAAACATACCCTATCTGCACCTTGAAACACCTACGTTGCAGGAAGTATTCTTTACAAAACCTAAATCGATTCTCACAGGGAAACAATGTGCTAAATGCTGCCGCTTCTAACATAGATGGTTTTCATTGAGGGATAAATGTGCTTTTTCAACTCATCAGAAAAGGCCAATTTGGAGCAAAGGGTCTATCTCCACCTGGAAAACTATGATTTGCAGGATGAATTCCTTTCAAACACTAACTGAATTTTCAAAGGGAAGTAATGTGCTAGATGCTCCTTCTTCTATCATAGACGGTTTTTGGAGGAAACTGACCTGATCTCCACCTGGAAACACCTACGTTGCAGTAAGTACACCTTTCAAAAGCTAAATCGATTCTCATAGGGAAACAGTGTGCCATGGCCTCAGATTCTAAAACAGATGGTTTTATTTGAGGGATACACGTACTTATGGAACTCATCTGAAAAGGCCTATTGGGAGCAAACACAGCCTATCGCCACCCTGGAAACTATGGTTTGCAGGAAGTATAGTTTTCAAAGAGTCAGTGAATTCTCACAGGGAAACAATCTGCTGGAGGCTGCAGCTTCTAACATGGATGGTTTTCTGTGGAGAGATACATTTGTTTCTTCAAGTCAGCTGAATAGGGCCATATGCAGGAACATGAGCACTAATCCACCTTGAAAACTGTGATTTGCAGGAAGTATTCCTGGGAAAACTAACTCAATTCTCACAGAGAAATAATATGCTAGATGCTCCTGCTTCTAACCGAGATGATTTTCTTTTGAGAGATACAAGTGTTTCTTCAACTTAGCTGAACAGTTGAAGACTATGAGTCTTCAACTCATAGTTGAAGTTGGAAGACTATGAGCCTCTCCCATCTTCAAGACTCTGATTTGTAGAATGGATTCTTTCAAGAACTACCTCAGTTCTCATAAGGAAACAAGGTGCTAGATTCTCCTGCTTCAAGCACAGATGGTTGTCTTTGGAGAGATATATGTGTTTCTTCAACTCAGCTGAATAGCCCCATTTGAATCCATCAGAGCCTATCTCCACTATGAAAACTGTGATATGCGGGACATATTCTTTCTAAAACTAACTCAATTCCCAGGCAAAGAATGTGGTAGGTTTTCCTGATTCTAACACAGATGGTTTTCTTTCCAGAGATCTATGTGTTTCATTAAGAGAGCTGAATAGGCCAATTTGAACGAATAGCGCCTAACTTCCTGGCAAACTATGACTTGCAGGAAGAATTCCTTTAAAAAACTAAGTCAATTCTGAGAGGAATGCAATGTGCTAGATGTTCCTTTTTATAACACAAATGGTTTTTTTTTGAGAGATACATGTGATTCTTCAACTCCTCTGAATAGGCCTATTTGGAGCAATATGAACCGTAATCCACCTAGGCAGCTATGAGTCGCAAAAACTAACTCAGTTCTCACAGGGAAACAATGTGCTAGACACTCCTGCTTCTAACACAGATGGTTGTCTTTCGAGAAAAACGTGTGTTTCTTCAACTGAGCTGAATAGGCCTATTTCAAGCAAAATGACCCTTTGCCCACCTTGAAAATGATGACTTGCAGGACGTATTCCTTTCAAAAACTAGTTCAATTCTCATACTGAAACAATGTGTAAAATGCTTCTGCTTCTATCAAAGGTGGTTTTCTTTATACAGATACATGGGTTTCTTCAACTTACCTGACTAGGCCTATTTGGAGCAAACAGAGCCTATCTCCACCTTGAAACACACAAGTTGCAGGAAGTATTCCTTTCAAAACCTATATCGATTCTCACAGGGAAACAATGTGAAAGAAATGGCAGCTACGAACAGAGATGATTTTCTTTGGAGAGATTTATGTGGTTCTTTAACTCAACTGAATAAGCCTATTTGGAGCAACATGAGCAGTACTCCACCTTGAACAATATGATTTGTAGAGTTTACCTTTGAAAAACCAACTCGGATCTCACAGGAAAACAATGTGCTTGATGTACCTACTTCAAACACCCATGGGTTTCTTACGAGAGATATATGTGTTTCTTCAACCTAGCTGAACAGGCCTATTTGGAACAAAATGTACTCTTCCCCACCTTGAATACTATGATTTTCAGAATGTATTCTTTCACAAACTTACTCAAATCTCAGGCAAAAAATGTGCTATATGATCCTGCTTCTAACACAGTGGGTTTCCTTTCGAGAGATACATGTGTTTCCACAAGATAGCTGAATGGGCCTATTTGGAGCAAAAGAACCAATTCTCCTGTAAATCTATGATTTGCATGAAGTATTCCTTTCAAAAACTAACTAAATTCTCACAGGGATACATGTGCTGGATCCTGCAGCTTGTAAGGAACCTATGATTTGCAGGAAGTCTTCCTCTGATAAACGACTTCAATTCTCACAGGGAAACAATGTGCTAGATGCTCCTGCTTAAAACACAGATGGCTGTCTTTGGAGAGATACATGGTATTCTTCAACTCAGCTGAATAGGCATATTTGGAACAAAGACAGCCTATCACCACCTTGAAAAATCCACTTTGCAGAATTTGTACCTTCCAAAAAATAAGTCTAGTCCTTCAGGGAAATAATGCGCTAGATGCTCCTGCTTCTAACACAGGTGGATTTCTTTGGAGTGGTACATGTATTTCTTCAACTCAGATGAATAGTCCCATATGGATCATACAGAAGCTTTCTCCACGTGGAAACACCCAAGTTGCAAAATTAGGCTTTTCAAATACTAACGCAATTTCGAGGGAAACAATGTACTAGATCCTCCTGCTTCTAAAATACATGGTTATCGTTATAGGGATACATGTGTTACTTCAACTTAGCTGAATACGCCTATTTGGATCAAAGAGACCCTATATGCACCTTGAAACACCTACATTGAAGAAAGATACCTGGTAGAACCTAAATAGATTCTCCAGGGGAAAAATGTGCTTAATGCCGCAGCTTCTAACATGGATGGTTTTCATGAAGGGAAAAATGTGCTTTTTCAGCTCATCTGCAAAGGCCTTTTGGAGCCAACAAATCTATCTCCACCTTGAAAACTATGCTTTGCAGGATGTTTTCCTTTCAAAAACTAACTGAATTTTGACAGGGAAATGATATGCTTGATGCTCCTTCTTCTATCATAGATGGTTTTCTTTCTAGAGATACATGTGTTTCTTAAACTTAGCTGAATAGGCCTTCCTGGAGCAAACAGAGACTATCTCCACCTTGAAAACTGATATACAGGAAGTATTCATTAAAAAAACTAACAGTTCTCACAGGGAAACAATGTGCCACATGCTGCATCTTCTATAACAGATGATTTTCTTTGGAGAGTTACATGTGTTTCTTCAACTCAGCTGAATAGCCCTACTTCGAGCAAACAAAGCCTAACACCTCCTTGAAACACCTAAGTTTCAAAACTATTCCCTACAAAAAAACTCAGTTCTCAAAGGTCATCAATGCACTAGATGCTCCTGATTCAAAATTAGATGGTTTTCTTTATAGAGATACATGTGTTTCTTCAACTCAGCGGAGTAGGCCTGTTTGGAGCGAAGAAAGCCTTTCTCCACCTTAGAAAGTATGATTTGCAGGAAGTATTTCTTTGAAAAAATAACTCAGTTCTAACAGGGAAACAATGATTTTGATGCTCATGCTCCTAACACACATGGTTTTCATTTGAGCAATATATGTATTTCTTCAACTTAGCTGAATGGGCCTAATTGGGGCAAACAGACCCTATCTCCACCTTGAAACATGTAAATTGCAGGGAGTATTCCATCAAAAACGAACTCAATTCTCACAGGGAAACAATGTTCTTCTAGATGCTCCTGCTTCTAACACAGATGATTGTCATTGGAGAGATACATGTGTTTCTTCAACTCAGCTGAATAGGCCTATTCGGAACAAAGAGAGATTATCACCACCTTGAAAAATCCACGTTGCAGGAAGTATTCCACTCAAAAATGAACTCAATTCTTTCAGGGAAACAATGTGCTAGATGCTGCTGCTTCTAACACAGATGGTTTACTTTAGAGATATATATATGTGTGTTTTTTCAACTTAGCTGAATATGCCTATTTTGAAAAACATTCGCTTTTCCCCCCTGTGAAAACTATGATTTGCAGGACGTATTACTTGGGAAAACGAAAACAAGCCTCACAGGAATACAATGTGCTAGGTGCTGCAGCTTCTAACATAGAAGGTTTTCTTTGAAGAGATACATGTGTTTCTTAAACTCAGCTGAATAACCATATTCGGAGCTAACAGAGCCCACTGAAACTGAAACACCTAAGTTGCAGGAAGTATTCGTTTCAAAAATTAAGTATATCCTCACAGGGAAACAAAGTGTGAAATGCTTCTGCTTCTGAAACAGATGGTTTTGTTTTAAGAGATACATGTCTTTCTTCAACTCATCTGAATAGGCCTATTCGGAACAAAGAGAGATTATCACCACCTTGAAAAATCCACGTTGCAGGAAGTATTCCACTCAAAAATGAACTCAATTCTTTCAGGGAAACAATGTGCTAGATGCTGCTGCTTCTAACACAGATGGTTTACTTTAGAGATATATATATGTGTTTCTTCAACTTAGCTGAATATGCCTATTTTGAAAAACATTCGCTTTTCCCCCCTGTGAAAACTATGATTTGCAGGACGTATTACTTGGGAAAACGAAAACAAGCCTCACAGGAATACAATGTGCTAGGTGCTGCAGCTTCTAACATAGAAGGTTTTCTTTGAAGAGATACATGTGTTTCTTAAACTCAGCTGAATAACCATATTCGGACCTAACAGAGCCCACTGAAACTGAAACACCTAAGTTGCAGGAAGTATTCGTTTCAAAAATTAAGTATATCCTCACAGGGAAACAAAGTGTGAAATGCTTCTGCTTCTGAAACAGATGGTTTTGTTTTAAGAGATACATGTCTTTCTTCAACTCATCTGAATAGGCCTATTTGGAACAACATGAGTCGTAATCCACCTTGAAAACTGTGAAATGCAGCAAGTTTTCCTTTCAGAAACAAACTCAGTTCTCCTAAGAAAACAATGTGCCAGATGCTCCTGCTTCTAACACAGATGGTTTTCTTATGAGAGATACATGATTTTCTTCCACTTAGCTCAAGAGGCCTATTTGAACTAAATGAACTTCTCCCCACGTGGAATACTATGATTGGCAAGATGAATTCTTTCAAAAACTAACTCAATTCTCAGGCAAACAATGTGCTTAATGTTCCTACTTCTAGCACAGATGGTTTTCTTTTGAGAACTACATGTGTTTCTTCCACTTAGCTGAATAGGCCTATTTCAACCAAAATGAGCCTTTTCCGACCTAGAAAACTACGATTTGCAGGAGGTATTCGTTTCCAAAACTAGCTCAATTTTCACACAGAAAAAAATGTGCTAGATGCTCCTGTTTCTAAAGCAGATGGTTTTCTCTATACAGAGACATGTGTTTCTTCCACTTAGCTGACTCGGCCTATTTGGAGCAAACATAGCGCATCTCCACCTTTAACACCCAAGATCCAGGAAGTATTCACTTCAAAACCTAAATCGATCTCACACAGAAACAAACCTAGATATGGCAGCTTCGGACAGGATGACTTTCTTTGGAGAAATGTTGTGTTTCTTCAACTCTGCTGAATATATCTCTTTTGAGCAACATGAGCTGCAATCCACCAGTAAACTATGATTTGCAAGAAGTTTTCCTTTGAAAAACTAACTCAGTTCTCACTGGAAAAGAGTGTGGTAGATGATCTTGCAGATCAACCATCGTCAGACAGAAGGTTGTCTTTTGAGTGGTACATGTGTTTCTTCAACTTAGGTGATTAGGCCTATTTGGAGCAAACAGAGCCCATCTCCACCTTGAAAACTATGATATGCAGGAAGTATTCATTTCAAAAACGAATGCAATTCTCACTGAAAACAATGTGCTAAGTACTGCCCCTCCATCACAGATGGGTTTTTTTGGTGAGATACATGTGTTTCTTCAACACAGCTGAAATGCCGTACTTGGAGAAAACAGAATCTAAATCCACCTTGAAATAACGAACTTTTAGGAAGTATTCCTTTCAAAAACTAAAATAGTTCTCAAGGAAACAATGCACTAGATGCTTCTGCTACTAACTTAGATGGTTTTCTTTATAGACATCCATGTGTTTCTTAAACTCAACTGAATAGGACTATTTGGAGCAAACAGAAGCTTTCTCCACCTTGAAAACTAAACTTTGCAGGAAGAATTCCTTTCAAACACTAAATAAATTCTCACAGGGAAAAAATCTGCTAGATGTTGCAGCTTCTACCATAGAGGGTTTTCTTCGGAGAGATACATGTGTTTCTTCAACTCAGTGGAGTAATCATATTTGGAGCAAACACAGTCCATCTCCACCTGAAACACGTAAGATGCAGGAAGTATTCCATTCCAAAACGAATTCAATTCTCACATGGGAACAATCAGTGAGATGCTCCTGCTTCTAACGAGGATGGTTTTCTTTGAGAGAATCATGTGTTTCTTCAACTTAGCTGAAAAGATCAATTTGAAGCAAAAAGAACTTATCTCCACCCTGAAATCTATGATTGGCAGGAAGTATTCCTTTCAAAACTAACTCAACTCTCTCAGGGAAACAACATGCCAAATGCTGCTGCTTCTTACATGGAAGGTTTTCTTTATAGAGGCACATATGTTTCTTCAACTTAGTTGAATAGGCCTATTTGCAGCACACACCACTATCTCCACCTAGAAACACCTAATTAGCAGGAAGTATTCCCTTCAAGACCTAAACCTATTCTCATAGGGAAACCAGGTGCTTGACACGGCAGCCTTGAACAGAGATGATTTTCTTGGGAGGGATGCATGTGTTTCTTCAATTCTGCTGAATAGTCCTGTGTGTAGCAACATTAGCCATAATCCACCTTGAAAAGTGTGATTTTCAAGAAGTATTCCTCTCATAAACTAACTCAGTTCTCCAAGGAGAAAATGTGCTAGATGCTCATGCTTCTAACAGAGATAGTTTTCTTTGGGAGATGCATGTGTTTGTTAAACTCAGCTAAATAGCCCTATTTGGATCAAACAGAGCCTATCTCCTCCTTGAAACACCTAAGTGGCAGAAATTATGTCTTTCAAAAACTAACTCAGTTTCTAGGGAAACAATATAATAGATTCTCCTGCTTATTACATACATGGTTTTCTCTATAGAGTTACATGTGTATCTTCAACTTAGCAGAAAAAGCCTATTTGGAGCAAACATACCCTATCTGCACCTTGAAACACCTACGTTGCAGGAAGTATTCTTTACAAAACCTAAATCGATTCTCACAGGGAAACAATGTGCTAAATGCTGCCGCTTCTAACATAGATGGTTTTCATTGAGGGATAAATGTGCTTTTTCAACTCATCAGAAAAGGCCAATTTGGAGCAAAGGGTCTATCTCCACCTGGAAAACTATGATTTGCAGGATGAATTCCTTTGAAACACTAACTGAATTTTCAAAGGGAAGTAATGTGCTAGATGCTCCTTCTTCTATCATAGACGGTTTTTGGAGGAAACTGACCTGATCTCCACCTGGAAACACCTACGTTGCAGTAAGTACACCTTTCAAAAGCTAAATCGATTCTCATAGGGAAACAGTGTGCCATGGCCTCAGATTCTAAAACAGATGGTTTTATTTGAGGGATACACGTACTTATGGAACTCATCTGAAAAGGCCTATTGGGAGCAAACACAGCCTATCGCCACCCTGGAAACTATGGTTTGCAGGAAGTATAGTTTTCAAAGAGTCAGTGAATTCTCACAGGGAAACAATCTGCTGGAGGCTGCAGCTTCTAACATGGATGGTTTTCTGTGGAGAGATACATTTGTTTCTTCAAGTCAGCTGAATAGGGCCATATGCAGGAACATGAGCACTAATCCACCTTGAAAACTGTGATTTGCAGGAAGTATTCCTGGGAAAACTAACTCAATTCTCACAGAGAAATAATATGCTAGATGCTCCTGCTTCTAACCGAGATGATTTTCTTTTGAGAGATACAAGTGTTTCTTCAACTTAGCTGAACAGTTGAAGACTATGAGTCTTCAACTCATAGTTGAAGTTGGAAGACTATGAGCCTCTCCCATCTTCAAGACTCTGATTTGTAGAATGGATTCTTTCAAGAACTACCTCAGTTCTCATAAGGAAACAAGGTGCTAGATTCTCCTGCTTCAAGCACAGATGGTTGTCTTTGGAGAGATATATGTGTTTCTTCAACTCAGCTGAATAGCCCCATTTGAATCCATCAGAGCCTATCTCCACTATGAAAACTGTGATATGCGGGACATATTCTTTCAAAAACTAACTCAATTCCCAGGCAAAGAATGTGGTAGGTTTTCCTGATTCTAACACAGATGGTTTTCTTTCCAGAGATCTATGTGTTTCATTAAGAGAGCTGAATAGGCCAATTTGAACGAATAGCGCCTAACTTCCTGGCAAACTATGACTTGCAGGAAGAATTCCTTTAAAAAACTAAGTCAATTCTGAGAGGAATGCAATGTGCTAGATGTTCCTTTTTATAACACAAATGGTTTTTTTTTGAGAGATACATGTGATTCTTCAACTCCTCTGAATAGGCCTATTTGGAGCAATATGAACCGTAATCCACCTAGGCAGCTATGAGTCGCAAAAACTAACTCAGTTCTCACAGGGAAACAATGTGCTAGACACTCCTGCTTCTAACACAGATGGTTGTCTTTCGAGAAAAACGTGTGTTTCTTCAACTGAGCTGAATAGGCCTATTTCAAGCAAAATGACCCTTTGCCCACCTTGAAAATGATGACTTGCAGGACGTATTCCTTTCAAAAACTAGTTCAATTCTCATACTGAAACAATGTGTAAAATGCTTCTGCTTCTATCAAAGGTGGTTTTCTTTATACAGATACATGGGTTTCTTCAACTTACCTGACTAGGCCTATTTGGAGCAAACAGAGCCTATCTCCACCTTGAAACACACAAGTTGCAGGAAGTATTCCTTTCAAAACCTATATCGATTCTCACAGGGAAACAATGAGAAAGAAATGGCAGCTACGAACAGAGATGATTTTCTTTGGAGAGATTTATGTGGTTCTTTAACTCAACTGAATAAGCCTATTTGGAGCAACATGAGCAGTACTCCACCTTGAACAATATGATTTGTAGAGTTTACCTTTGAAAAACCAACTCGGATCTCACAGGAAAACAATGTGCTTGATGTACCTACTTCAAACACACATGGGTTTCTTACGAGAGATACATGTGTTTCTTCAACCTAGCTGAACAGGCCTATTTGGAACAAAATGTACTCTTCCCCACCTTGAATACTATGATTTTCAGAATGTATTCTTTCACAAACTTACTCAAATCTCAGGCAAAAAATGTGCTATATGATCCTGCTTCTAACACAGTGGGTTTCCTTTCGAGAGATACATGTGTTTCCACAAGATAGCTGAATGGGCCTATTTGGAGCAAAAGAACCAATTCTCCTGTAAATCTATGATTTGCATGAAGTATTCCTTTCAAAAACTAACTAAATTCTCACAGGGATACATGTGCTGGATCCTGCAGCTTGTAAGGAACCTATGATTTGCAGGAAGTCTTCCTCTGATAAACGACTTCAATTCTCACAGGGAAACAATGTGCTAGATGCTCCTGCTTAAAACACAGATGGCTGTCTTTGGAGAGATACATGTTTTTCTTCAACTCAGCTGAATAGGCATATTTGGAACAAAGACAGCCTATCACCACCTTGAAAAATCCACTTTGCAGAATTTGTACCTTCCAAAAAATAAGTCTAGTCCTTCAGGGAAATAATGCGCTAGATGCTCCTGCTTCTAACACAGGTGGATTTCTTTGGAGTGGTACATGTATTTCTTCAACTCAGATGAATAGTCCCATATGGATCATACAGAAGCTTTCTCCACGTGGAAACACCCAAGTTGCAAAATTAGGCTTTTCAAATACTAACGCAATTTCGAGGGAAACAATGTACTAGATCCTCCTGCTTCTAAAATACATGGTTATCGTTATAGGGATACATGTGTTACTTCAACTTAGCTGAATACGCCTATTTGGATCAAAGAGACCCTATATGCACCTTGAAACACCTACATTGAAGAAAGATACCTGGTAGAACCTAAATAGATTCTCCAGGGGAAAAATGTGCTTAATGCCGCAGCTTCTAACATGGATGGTTTTCATGAAGGGAAAAATGTGCTTTTTCAGCTCATCTGCAAAGGCCTTTTGGAGCCAACAAATCTATCTCCACCTTGAAAACTATGCTTTGCAGGATGTTTTCCTTTCAAAAACTAACTGAATTTTGACAGGGAAATGATATGCTTGATGCTCCTTCTTCTATCATAGATGGTTTTCTTTCTAGAGATACATGTGTTTCTTAAACTTAGCTGAATAGGCCTTCCTGGAGCAAACAGAGACTATCTCCACCTTGAAAACTGATATACAGGAAGTATTCATTAAAAAAACTAACAGTTCTCACAGGGAAACAATGTGCCACATGCTGCATCTTCTATAACAGATGATTTTCTTTGGAGAGTTACATGTGTTTCTTCAACTCAGCTGAATAGCCCTACTTCGAGCAAACAAAGCCTAACACCTCCTTGAAACACCTAAGTTTCAAAACTATTCCCTACAAAAAAACTCAGTTCTCAAAGGTCATCAATGCACTAGATGCTCCTGATTCAAAATTAGATGGTTTTCTTTATAGAGATACATGTGTTTCTTCAACTCAGCGGAGTAGGCCTGTTTGGAGCGAAGAAAGCCTTTCTCCACCTTAGAAAGTATGATTTGCAGGAAGTATTTCTTTGAAAAAATAACTCAGTTCTAACAGGGAAACAATGATTTTGATGCTCATGCTCCTAACACACATGGTTTTCATTTGAGCAATATATGTATTTCTTCAACTTAGCTGAATGGGCCTAATTGGGGCAAACAGACCCTATCTCCACCTTGAAACATGTAAATTGCAGGGAGTAGTCCATCAAAAACGAACTCAATTCTCACAGGGAAACAATGTTCTTCTAGATGCTCCTGCTTCTAACACAGATGATTGTCATTGGAGAGATACATGTGTTTCTTCAACTCAGCTGAATAGGCCTATTCGGAACAAAGAGAGATTATCACCACCTTGAAAAATCCACGTTGCAGGAAGTATTCCACTCAAAAATGAACTCAATTCTTTCAGGGAAACAATGTGCTAGATGCTGCTGCTTCTAACACAGATGGTTTACTTTAGAGGTATATATATGTGTTTCTTCAACTTAGCTGAATATGCCTATTTTGAAAAACATTCGCTTTTCCCCCCTGTGAAAACTATGATTTGCAGGACATATTACTTGGGAAAACGAAAACAAGCCTCACAGGAATACAATGTGCTAGGTGCTGCAGCTTCTAACATAGAAGGTTTTCTTTGAAGAGATACATGTGTTTCTTAAACTAAGCTGAATAACCATATTCGGAGCTAACAGAGCCCACTGAAACTGAAACACCTAAGTTGCAGGAAGTATTCGTTTCAAAAATTAAGTATATCCTCACAGGGAAACAAAGTGTGAAATGCTTCTGCTTCTGAAACAGATGGTTTTGTTTTAAGAGATACATGTCTTTCTTCAACTCATCTGAATAGGCCTATTTGGAACAACATGAGTCGTAATCCACCTTGAAAACTGTGAAATGCAGCAAGTTTTCCTTTCAGAAACAAACTCAGTTCTCCTAAGAAAACAATGTGCCAGATGCTCCTGCTTCTAACACAGATGGTTTTCTTATGAGAGATACATGATTTTCTTCCACTTAGCTGAAGAGGCCTATTTGAACTAAATGAACTTCTCCCCACGTTGAATACTATGATTGGCAAGATGAATTCTTTCAAAAACTAACTCAATTCTCAGGCAAACAATGTGCTTAATGTTCCTACTTCTAGCACAGATGGTTTTCTTTTGAGAACTACATGTGTTTCTTCCACTTAGCTGAATAGGCCTATTTCAACCAAAATGAGCCTTTTCCGACCTAGAAAACTACGATTTGCAGGAGGTATTCGTTTCCAAAACTAGCTCAATTTTCACACAGAAAAAAATGTGCTAGATGCTCCTGTTTCTAAAGCAGATGGTTTTCTCTATACAGAGACATGTGTTTCTTCCACTTAGCTGACTCGGCCTATTTGGAGCAAACATAGCGCATCTCCACCTTTAACACCCAAGATCCAGGAAGTATTCACTTCAAAACCTAAATCGATCTCACACAGAAACAAACCTAGATATGGCAGCTTCGGACAGGATGACTTTCTTTGGAGAAATGTTGTGTTTCTTCAACTCTGCTGAATATATCTCTTTTGAGCAACATGAGCTGCAATCCACCAGTAAACTATGATTTGCAAGAAGTTTTCCTTTGAAAAACTAACTCAGTTCTCACTGGAAAAGAGTGTGGTAGATGATCTTGCAGATCAACCATCGTCAGACAGAAGGTTGTCTTTTGAGTGGTACATGTGTTTCTTCAACTTAGGTGATTAGGCCTATTTGGAGCAAACAGAGCCCATCTCCACCTTGAAAACTATGATATGCAGGAAGTATTCATTTCAAAAACGAATGCAATTCTCACTGAAAACAATGTGCTAAGTACTGCCCCTCCATCACAGATGGGTTTTTTTGGTGAGATACATGTGTTTCTTGAACACAGCTGAAATGCCGTACTTGGAGAAAACAGAATCTAAATCCACCTTGAAATAACGAACTTTTAGGAAGTATTCCTTTCAAAAACTAAAATAGTTCTCAAGGAAACAATGCACTAGATGCTTCTGCTACTAACTTAGATGGTTTTCTTTATAGACATCCATGTGTTTCTTAAACTCAACTGAATAGGACTATTTGGAGCAAACAGAAGCTTTCTCCACCTTGAAAACTAAACTTTGCAGGAAGAATTCCTTTCAAACACTAAATAAATTCTCACAGGGAAAAAATCTGCTAGATGTTGCAGCTTCTACCATAGAGGGTTTTCTTCGGAGAGATACATGTGTTTCTTCAGCTCAGTGGAGTAATCATATTTGGAGCAAACACAGTCCATCTCCACCTGAAACACGTAAGATGCAGGAAGTATTCCATTCCAAAACGAATTCAATTCTCACATGGGAACAATCAGTGAGATGCTCCTGCTTCTAACGAGGATGGTTTTCTTTGAGAGAATCATGTGTTTCTTCAACTTAGCTGAAAAGATCAATTTGAAGCAAAAAGAACTTATCTCCACCCTGAAATCTATGATTGGCAGGAAGTATTCCTTTCAAAACTAACTCAACTCTCTCAGGGAAACAACATGCCAAATGCTGCTGCTTCTTACATGGAAGGTTTTCTTTATAGAGGCACATATGTTTCTTCAACTTAGTTGAATAGGCCTATTTGCAGCACACACCACTATCTCCACCTAGAAACACCTAATTAGCAGGAAGTATTCCCTTCAAGACCTAAACCTATTCTCATAGGGAAACCAGGTGCTTGACACGGCAGCCTTGAACAGAGATGATTTTCTTGGGAGGGATGCATGTGTTTCTTCAATTCTGCTGAATAGTCCTGTGTGTAGCAACATTAGCCATAATCCACCTTGAAAAGTGTGATTTTCAAGAAGTATTCCTCTCATAAACTAACTCAGTTCTCCAAGGAGAAAATGTGCTAGATGCTCATGCTTCTAACAGAGATAGTTTTCTTTGGGAGATGCATGTGTTTGTTAAACTCAGCTAAATAGCCCTATTTGGATCAAACAGAGCCTATCTCCTCCTTGAAACACCTAAGTGGCAGAAATTATGTCTTTCAAAAACTAACTCAGTTTCTAGGGAAACAATATAATAGATTCTCCTGCTTATTACATACATGGTTTTCTCTATAGAGTTACATGTGTATCTTCAACTTAGCAGAAAAAGCCTATTTGGAGCAAACATACCCTATCTGCACCTTGAAACACCTACGTTGCAGGAAGTATTCTTTACAAAACCTAAATCGATTCTCACAGGGAAACAATGTGCTAAATGCTGCCGCTTCTAACATAGATGGTTTTCATTGAGGGATAAATGTGCTTTTTCAACTCATCAGAAAAGGCCAATTTGGAGCAAAGGGTCTATCTCCACCTGGAAAACTATGATTTGCAGGATGAATTCCTTTGAAACACTAACTGAATTTTCAAAGGGAAGTAATGTGCTAGATGCTCCTTCTTCTATCATAGACGGTTTTTGGAGGAAACTGACCTGATCTCCACCTGGAAACACCTACGTTGCAGTAAGTACACCTTTCAAAAGCTAAATCGATTCTCATAGGGAAACAGTGTGCCATGGCCTCAGATTCTAAAACAGATGGTTTTATTTGAGGGATACACGTACTTATGGAACTCATCTGAAAAGGCCTATTGGGAGCAAACACAGCCTATCGCCACCCTGGAAACTATGGTTTGCAGGAAGTATAGTTTTCAAAGAGTCAGTGAATTCTCACAGGGAAACAATCTGCTGGAGGCTGCAGCTTCTAACATGGATGGTTTTCTGTGGAGAGATACATTTGTTTCTTCAAGTCAGCTGAATAGGGCCATATGCAGGAACATGAGCACTAATCCACCTTGAAAACTGTGATTTGCAGGAAGTATTCCTGGGAAAACTAACTCAATTCTCACAGAGAAATAATATGCTAGATGCTCCTGCTTCTAACCGAGATGATTTTCTTTTGAGAGATACAAGTGTTTCTTCAACTTAGCTGAACAGTTGAAGACTATGAGTCTTCAACTCATAGTTGAAGTTGGAAGACTATGAGCCTCTCCCATCTTCAAGACTCTGATTTGTAGAATGGATTCTTTCAAGAACTACCTCAGTTCTCATAAGGAAACAAGGTGCTAGATTCTCCTGCTTCAAGCACAGATGGTTGTCTTTGGAGAGATATATGTGTTTCTTCAACTCAGCTGAATAGCCCCATTTGAATCCATCAGAGCCTATCTCCACTATGAAAACTGTGATATGCGGGACATATTCTTTCAAAAACTAACTCAATTCCCAGGCAAAGAATGTGGTAGGTTTTCCTGATTCTAACACAGATGGTTTTCTTTCCAGAGATCTATGTGTTTCATTAAGAGAGCTGAATAGGCCAATTTGAACGAATAGCGCCTAACTTCCTGGCAAACTATGACTTGCAGGAAGAATTCCTTTAAAAAACTAAGTCAATTCTGAGAGGAATGCAATGTGCTAGATGTTCCTTTTTATAACACAAATGGTTTTTTTTTGAGAGATACATGTGATTCTTCAACTCCTCTGAATAGGCCTATTTGGAGCAATATGAACCGTAATCCACCTAGGCAGCTATGAGTCGCAAAAACTAACTCAGTTCTCACAGGGAAACAATGTGCTAGACACTCCTGCTTCTAACACAGATGGTTGTCTTTCGAGAAAAACGTGTGTTTCTTCAACTGAGCTGAATAGGCCTATTTCAAGCAAAATGACCCTTTGCCCACCTTGAAAATGATGACTTGCAGGACGTATTCCTTTCAAAAACTAGTTCAATTCTCATACTGAAACAATGTGTAAAATGCTTCTGCTTCTATCAAAGGTGGTTTTCTTTATACAGATACATGGGTTTCTTCAACTTACCTGACTAGGCCTATTTGGAGCAAACAGAGCCTATCTCCACCTTGAAACACACAAGTTGCAGGAAGTATTCCTTTCAAAACCTATATCGATTCTCACAGGGAAACAATGAGAAAGAAATGGCAGCTACGAACAGAGATGATTTTCTTTGGAGAGATTTATGTGGTTCTTTAACTCAACTGAATAAGCCTATTTGGAGCAACATGAGCAGTACTCCACCTTGAACAATATGATTTGTAGAGTTTACCTTTGAAAAACCAACTCGGATCTCACAGGAAAACAATGTGCTTGATGTACCTACTTCAAACACCCATGGGTTTCTTACGAGAGATACATGTGTTTCTTCAACCTAGCTGAACAGGCCTATTTGGAACAAAATGTACTCTTCCCTACCTTGAATACTATGATTTTCAGAATGTATTTTTTCACAAACTTACTCAAATCTCAGGCAAAAAATGTGCTATATGATCCTGCTTCTAACACAGTGGGTTTCCTTTCGAGAGATACATGTGTTTCCACAAGATAGCTGAATGGGCCTATTTGGAGCAAAAGAACCAATTCTCCTGTAAATCTATGATTTGCATGAAGTATTCCTTTCAAAAACTAACTAAATTCTCACAGGGATACATGTGCTGGATCCTGCAGCTTGTAAGGAACCTATGATTTGCAGGAAGTCTTCCTCTGATAAACGACTTCAATTCTCACAGGGAAACAATGTGCTAGATGCTCCTGCTTAAAACACAGATGGCTGTCTTTGGAGAGATACATGTTTTTCTTCAACTCAGCTGAATAGGCATATTTGGAACAAAGACAGCCTATCACCACCTTGAAAAATCCACTTTGCAGAATTTGTACCTTCCAAAAAATAAGTCTAGTCCTTCAGGGAAATAATGCGCTAGATGCTCCTGCTTCTAACACAGGTGGATTTCTTTGGAGTGGTACATGTATTTCTTCAACTCAGATGAATAGTCCCATATGGATCATACAGAAGCTTTCTCCACGTGGAAACACCCAAGTTGCAAAATTAGGCTTTTCAAATACTAACGCAATTTCGAGGGAAACAATGTACTAGATCCTCCTGCTTCTAAAATACATGGTTATCGTTATAGGGATACATGTGTTACTTCAACTTAGCTGAATACGCCTATTTGGATCAAAGAGACCCTATATGCACCTTGAAACACCTACATTGAAGAAAGATACCTGGTAGAACCTAAATAGATTCTCCAGGGGAAAAATGTGCTTAATGCCGCAGCTTCTAACATGGATGGTTTTCATGAAGGGAAAAATGTGCTTTTTCAGCTCATCTGCAAAGGCCTTTTGGAGCCAACAAATCTATCTCCACCTTGAAAACTATGCTTTGCAGGATGTTTTCCTTTCAAAAACTAACTGAATTTTGACAGGGAAATGATATGCTTGATGCTCCTTCTTCTATCATAGATGGTTTTCTTTCTAGAGATACATGTGTTTCTTAAACTTAGCTGAATAGGCCTTCCTGGAGCAAACAGAGACTATCTCCACCTTGAAAACTGATATACAGGAAGTATTCATTAAAAAAACTAACAGTTCTCACAGGGAAACAATGTGCCACATGCTGCATCTTCTATAACAGATGATTTTCTTTGGAGAGTTACATGTGTTTCTTCAACTCAGCTGAATAGCCCTACTTCGAGCAAACAAAGCCTAACACCTCCTTGAAACACCTAAGTTTCAAAACTATTCCCTACAAAAAAACTCAGTTCTCAAAGGTTATCAATGCACTAGATGCTCCTGATTCAAAATTAGATGGTTTTCTTTATAGAGATACATGTGTTTCTTCAACTCAGCGGAGTAGGCCTGTTTGGAGCGAAGAAAGCCTTTCTCCACCTTAGAAAGTATGATTTGCAGGAAGTATTTCTTTGAAAAAATAACTCAGTTCTAACAGGGAAACAATGATTTTGATGCTCATGCTCCTAACACACATGGTTTTCATTTGAGCAATATATGTATTTCTTCAACTTAGCTGAATGGGCCTAATTGGGGCAAACAGACCCTATCTCCACCTTGAAACATGTAAATTGCAGGGAGTATTCCATCAAAAACGAACTCAATTCTCACAGGGAAACAATGTTCTTCTAGATGCTCCTGCTTCTAACACAGATGATTGTCATTGGAGAGATACATGTGTTTCTTCAACTCAGCTGAATAGGCCTATTCGGAACAAAGAGAGATTATCACCACCTTGAAAAATCCACGTTGCAGGAAGTATTCCACTCAAAAATGAACTCAATTCTTTCAGGGAAACAATGTGCTAGATGCTGCTGCTTCTAACACAGATGGTTTACTTTAGAGATATATATATGTGTTTCTTCAACTTAGCTGAATATGCCTATTTTGAAAAACATTCACTTTTCCCCCCTGTGAAAACTATGATTTGCAGGACGTATTACTTGGGAAAACGAAAACAAGCCTCACAGGAATACAATGTGCTAGGTGCTGCAGCTTCTAACATAGAAGGTTTTCTTTGAAGAGATACATGTGTTTCTTAAACTCAGCTGAATAACCATATTCGGAGCTAACAGAGCCCACTGAAACTGAAACACCTAAGTTGCAGGAAGTATTCGTTTCAAAAATTAAGTATATCCTCACAGGGAAACAAAGTGTGAAATGCTTCTGCTTCTGAAACAGATGGTTTTGTTTTAAGAGATACATGTCTTTCTTCAACTCATCTGAATAGGCCTATTTGGAACAACATGAGTCGTAATCCACCTTGAAAACTGTGAAATGCAGCAAGTTTTCCTTTCAGAAACAAACTCAGTTCTCCTAAGAAAACAATGTGCCAGATGCTCCTGCTTCTAACACAGATGGTTTTCTTATGAGAGATACATGATTTTCTTCCACTTAGCTGAAGAGGCCTATTTGAACTAAATGAACTTCTCCCCACGTTGAATACTATGATTGGCAAGATGAATTCTTTCAAAAACTAACTCAATTCTCAGGCAAACAATGTGCTTAATGTTCCTACTTCTAGCACAGATGGTTTTCTTTTGAGAACTACATGTGTTTCTTCCACTTAGCTGAATAGGCCTATTTCAACCAAAATGAGCCTTTTCCGACCTAGAAAACTACGATTTGCAGGAGGTATTCGTTTCCAAAACTAGCTCAATTTTCACACAGAAAAAAATGTGCTAGATGCTCCTGTTTCTAAAGCAGATGGTTTTCTCTATACAGAGACATGTGTTTCTTCCACTTAGCTGACTCGGCCTATTTGGAGCAAACATAGCGCATCTCCACCTTTAACACCCAAGATCCAGGAAGTATTCACTTCAAAACCTAAATCGATCTCACACAGAAACAAACCTAGATATGGCAGCTTCGGACAGGATGACTTTCTTTGGAGAAATGTTGTGTTTCTTCAACTCTGCTGAATATATCTCTTTTGAGCAACATGAGCTGCAATCCACCAGTAAACTATGATTTGCAAGAAGTTTTCCTTTGAAAAACTAACTCAGTTCTCACTGGAAAAGAGTGTGGTAGATGATCTTGCAGATCAACCATCGTCAGACAGAAGGTTGTCTTTTGAGTGGTACATGTGTTTCTTCAACTTAGGTGATTAGGCCTATTTGGAGCAAACAGAGCCCATCTCCACCTTGAAAACTATGATATGCAGGAAGTATTCATTTCAAAAACGAATGCAATTCTCACTGAAAACAATGTGCTAAGTACTGCCCCTCCATCACAGATGGGTTTTTTTGGTGAGATACATGTGTTTCTTGAACACAGCTGAAATGCCGTACTTGGAGAAAACAGAATCTAAATCCACCTTGAAATAACGAACTTTTAGGAAGTATTCCTTTCAAAAACTAAAATAGTTCTCAAGGAAACAATGCACTAGATGCTTCTGCTACTAACTTAGATGGTTTTCTTTATAGACATCCATGTGTTTCTTAAACTCAACTGAATAGGACTATTTGGAGCAAACAGAAGCTTTCTCCACCTTGAAAACTAAACTTTGCAGGAAGAATTCCTTTCAAACACTAAATAAATTCTCACAGGGAAAAAATCTGCTAGATGTTGCAGCTTCTACCATAGAGGGTTTTCTTCGGAGAGATACATGTGTTTCTTCAGCTCAGTGGAGTAATCATATTTGGAGCAAACACAGTCCATCTCCACCTGAAACACGTAAGATGCAGGAAGTATTCCATTCCAAAACGAATTCAATTCTCACATGGGAACAATCAGTGAGATGCTCCTGCTTCTAACGAGGATGGTTTTCTTTGAGAGAATCATGTGTTTCTTCAACTTAGCTGAAAAGATCAATTTGAAGCAAAAAGAACTTATCTCCACCCTGAAATCTATGATTGGCAGGAAGTATTCCTTTCAAAACTAACTCAACTCTCTCAGGGAAACAACATGCCAAATGCTGCTGCTTCTTACATGGAAGGTTTTCTTTATAGAGGCACATATGTTTCTTCAACTTAGTTGAATAGGCCTATTTGCAGCACACACCACTATCTCCACCTAGAAACACCTAATTAGCAGGAAGTATTCCCTTCAAGACCTAAACCTATTCTCATAGGGAAACCAGGTGCTTGACACGGCAGCCTTGAACAGAGATGATTTTCTTGGGAGGGATGCATGTGTTTCTTCAATTCTGCTGAATAGTCCTGTGTGTAGCAACATTAGCCATAATCCACCTTGAAAAGTGTGATTTTCAAGAAGTATTCCTCTCATAAACTAACTCAGTTCTCCAAGGAGAAAATGTGCTAGATGCTCATGCTTCTAACAGAGATAGTTTTCTTTGGGAGATGCATGTGTTTGTTAAACTCAGCTAAATAGCCCTATTTGGATCAAACAGAGCCTATCTCCTCCTTGAAACACCTAAGTGGCAGAAATTATGTCTTTCAAAAACTAACTCAGTTTCTAGGGAAACAATATAATAGATTCTCCTGCTTATTACATACATGGTTTTCTCTATAGAGTTACATGTGTATCTTCAACTTAGCAGAAAAAGCCTATTTGGAGCAAACATACCCTATCTGCACCTTGAAACACCTACGTTGCAGGAAGTATTCTTTACAAAACCTAAATCGATTCTCACAGGGAAACAATGTGCTAAATGCTGCCGCTTCTAACATAGATGGTTTTCATTGAGGGATAAATGTGCTTTTTCAACTCATCAGAAAAGGCCAATTTGGAGCAAAGGGTCTATCTCCACCTGGAAAACTATGATTTGCAGGATGAATTCCTTTCAAACACTAACTGAATTTTCAAAGGGAAGTAATGTGCTAGATGCTCCTTCTTCTATCATAGACGGTTTTTGGAGGAAACTGACCTGATCTCCACCTGGAAACACCTACGTTGCAGTAAGTACACCTTTCAAAAGCTAAATCGATTCTCATAGGGAAACAGTGTGCCATGGCCTCAGATTCTAAAACAGATGGTTTTATTTGAGGGATACACGTACTTATGGAACTCATCTGAAAAGGCCTATTGGGAGCAAACACAGCCTATCGCCACCCTGGAAACTATGGTTTGCAGGAAGTATAGTTTTCAAAGAGTCAGTGAATTCTCACAGGGAAACAATCTGCTGGAGGCTGCAGCTTCTAACATGGATGGTTTTCTGTGGAGAGATACATTTGTTTCTTCAAGTCAGCTGAATAGGGCCATATGCAGGAACATGAGCACTAATCCACCTTGAAAACTGTGATTTGCAGGAAGTATTCCTGGGAAAACTAACTCAATTCTCACAGAGAAATAATATGCTAGATGCTCCTGCTTCTAACCGAGATGATTTTCTTTTGAGAGATACAAGTGTTTCTTCAACTTAGCTGAACAGTTGAAGACTATGAGTCTTCAACTCATAGTTGAAGTTGGAAGACTATGAGCCTCTCCCATCTTCAAGACTCTGATTTGTAGAATGGATTCTTTCAAGAACTACCTCAGTTCTCATAAGGAAACAAGGTGCTAGATTCTCCTGCTTCAAGCACAGATGGTTGTCTTTGGAGAGATATATGTGTTTCTTCAACTCAGCTGAATAGCCCCATTTGAATCCATCAGAGCCTATCTCCACTATGAAAACTGTGATATGCGGGACATATTCTTTCAAAAACTAACTCAATTCCCAGGCAAAGAATGTGGTAGGTTTTCCTGATTCTAACACAGATGGTTTTCTTTCCAGAGATCTATGTGTTTCATTAAGAGAGCTGAATAGGCCAATTTGAACGAATAGCGCCTAACTTCCTGGCAAACTATGACTTGCAGGAAGAATTCCTTTAAAAAACTAAGTCAATTCTGAGAGGAATGCAATGTGCTAGATGTTCCTTTTTATAACACAAATGGTTATTTTTTGAGAGATACATGTGATTCTTCAACTCCTCTGAATAGGCCTATTTGGAGCAATATGAACCGTAATCCACCTAGGCAGCTATGAGTCGCAAAAACTAACTCAGTTCTCACAGGGAAACAATGTGCTAGACACTCCTGCTTCTAACACAGATGGTTGTCTTTCGAGAAAAACGTGTGTTTCTTCAACTGAGCTGAATAGGCCTATTTCAAGCAAAATGACCCTTTGCCCACCTTGAAAATGATGACTTGCAGGACGTATTCCTTTCAAAAACTAGTTCAATTCTCATACTGAAACAATGTGTAAAATGCTTCTGCTTCTATCAAAGGTGGTTTTCTTTATACAGATACATGGGTTTCTTCAACTTACCTGACTAGGCCTATTTGGAGCAAACAGAGCCTATCTCCACCTTGAAACACACAAGTTGCAGGAAGTATTCCTTTCAAAACCTATATCGATTCTCACAGGGAAACAATGAGAAAGAAATGGCAGCTACGAACAGAGATGATTTTCTTTGGAGAGATTTATGTGGTTCTTTAACTCAACTGAATAAGCCTATTTGGAGCAACATGAGCAGTACTCCACCTTGAACAATATGATTTGTAGAGTTTACCTTTGAAAAACCAACTCGGATCTCACAGGAAAACAATGTGCTTGATGTACCTACTTCAAACACCCATGGGTTTCTTACGAGAGATACATGTGTTTCTTCAACCTAGCTGAACAGGCCTATTTGGAACAAAATGAACTCTTCCCTACCTTGAATACTATGATTTTCAGAATGTATTCTTTCACAAACTTACTCAAATCTCAGGCAAAAAATGTGCTATATGATCCTGCTTCTAACACAGTGGGTTTCCTTTCGAGAGATACATGTGTTTCCACAAGATAGCTGAATGGGCCTATTTGGAGCAAAAGAACCAATTCTCCTGTAAATCTATGATTTGCATGAAGTATTCCTTTCAAAAACTAACTAAATTCTCACAGGGATACATGTGCTGGATCCTGCAGCTTGTAAGGAACCTATGATTTGCAGGAAGTCTTCCTCTGATAAACGACTTCAATTCTCACAGGGAAACAATGTGCTAGATGCTCCTGCTTAAAACACAGATGGCTGTCTTTGGAGAGATACATGTTTTTCTTCAACTCAGCTGAATAGGCATATTTGGAACAAAGACAGCCTATCACCACCTTGAAAAATCCACTTTGCAGAATTTGTACCTTCCAAAAAATAAGTCTAGTCCTTCAGGGAAATAATGCGCTAGATGCTCCTGCTTCTAACACAGGTGGATTTCTTTGGAGTGGTACATGTATTTCTTCAACTCAGATGAATAGTCCCATATGGATCATACAGAAGCTTTCTCCACGTGGAAACACCCAAGTTGCAAAATTAGGCTTTTCAAATACTAACGCAATTTCGAGGGAAACAATGTACTAGATCCTCCTGCTTCTAAAATACATGGTTATCGTTATAGGGATACATGTGTTACTTCAACTTAGCTGAATACGCCTATTTGGATCAAAGAGACCCTATATGCACCTTGAAACACCTACATTGAAGAAAGATACCTGGTAGAACCTAAATAGATTCTCCAGGGGAAAAATGTGCTTAATGCCGCAGCTTCTAACATGGATGGTTTTCATGAAGGGAAAAATGTGCTTTTTCAGCTCATCTGCAAAGGCCTTTTGGAGCCAACAAATCTATCTCCACCTTGAAAACTATGCTTTGCAGGATGTTTTCCTTTCAAAAACTAACTGAATTTTGACAGGGAAATGATATGCTTGATGCTCCTTCTTCTATCATAGATGGTTTTCTTTCTAGAGATACATGTGTTTCTTAAACTTAGCTGAATAGGCCTTCCTGGAGCAAACAGAGACTATCTCCACCTTGAAAACTGATATACAGGAAGTATTCATTAAAAAAACTAACAGTTCTCACAGGGAAACAATGTGCCACATGCTGCATCTTCTATAACAGATGATTTTCTTTGGAGAGTTACATGTGTTTCTTCAACTCAGCTGAATAGCCCTACTTCGAGCAAACAAAGCCTAACACCTCCTTGAAACACCTAAGTTTCAAAACTATTCCCTACAAAAAAACTCAGTTCTCAAAGGTCATCAATGCACTAGATGCTCCTGATTCAAAATTAGATGGTTTTCTTTATAGAGATACATGTGTTTCTTCAACTCAGCGGAGTAGGCCTGTTTGGAGCGAAGAAAGCCTTTCTCCACCTTAGAAAGTATGATTTGCAGGAAGTATTTCTTTGAAAAAATAACTCAGTTCTAACAGGGAAACAATGATTTTGATGCTCATGCTCCTAACACACATGGTTTTCATTTGAGCAATATATGTATTTCTTCAACTTAGCTGAATGGGCCTAATTGGGGCAAACAGACCCTATCTCCACCTTGAAACATGTAAATTGCAGGGAGTATTCCATCAAAAACGAACTCAATTCTCACAGGGAAACAATGTTCTTCTAGATGCTCCTGCTTCTAACACAGATGATTGTCATTGGAGAGATACATGTGTTTCTTCAACTCAGCTGAATAGGCCTATTCGGAACAAAGAGAGATTATCACCACCTTGAAAAATCCACGTTGCAGGAAGTATTCCACTCAAAAATGAACTCAATTCTTTCAGGGAAACAATGTGCTAGATGCTGCTGCTTCTAACACAGATGGTTTACTTTAGAGATATATATATGTGTTTCTTCAACTTAGCTGAATATGCCTATTTTGAAAAACATTCACTTTTCCCCCCTGTGAAAACTATGATTTGCAGGACGTATTACTTGGGAAAACGAAAACAAGCCTCACAGGAATACAATGTGCTAGGTGCTGCAGCTTCTAACATAGAAGGTTTTCTTTGAAGAGATACATGTGTTTCTTAAACTCAGCTGAATAACCATATTCGGAGCTAACAGAGCCCACTGAAACTGAAACACCTAAGTTGCAGGAAGTATTCGTTTCAAAAATTAAGTATATCCTCACAGGGAAACAAAGTGTGAAATGCTTCTGCTTCTGAAACAGATGGTTTTGTTTTAAGAGATACATGTCTTTCTTCAACTCATCTGAATAGGCCTATTTGGAACAACATGAGTCGTAATCCACCTTGAAAACTGTGAAATGCAGCAAGTTTTCCTTTCAGAAACAAACTCAGTTCTCCTAAGAAAACAATGTGCCAGATGCTCCTGCTTCTAACACAGATGGTTTTCTTATGAGAGATACATGATTTTCTTCCACTTAGCTGAAGAGGCCTATTTGAACTAAATGAACTTCTCCCCACGTTGAATACTATGATTGGCAAGATGAATTCTTTCAAAAACTAACTCAATTCTCAGGCAAACAATGTGCTTAATGTTCCTACTTCTAGCACAGATGGTTTTCTTTTGAGAACTACATGTGTTTCTTCCACTTAGCTGAATAGGCCTATTTCAACCAAAATGATCCTTTTCCGACCTAGAAAACTACGATTTGCAGGAGGTATTCGTTTCCAAAACTAGCTCAATTTTCACACAGAAAAAAATGTGCTAGATGCTCCTGTTTCTAAAGCAGATGGTTTTCTCTATACAGAGACATGTGTTTCTTCCACTTAGCTGACTCGGCCTATTTGGAGCAAACATAGCGCATCTCCACCTTTAACACCCAAGATCCAGGAAGTATTCACTTCAAAACCTAAATCGATCTCACACAGAAACAAACCTAGATATGGCAGCTTCGGACAGGATGACTTTCTTTGGAGAAATGTTGTGTATCTTCAACTCTGCTGAATATATCTCTTTTGAGCAACATGAGCTGCAATCCACCAGTAAACTATGATTTGCAAGAAGTTTTCCTTTGAAAAACTAACTCAGTTCTCACTGGAAAAGAGTGTGGTAGATGATCTTGCAGATCAACCATCGTCAGACAGAAGGTTGTCTTTTGAGTGGTACATGTGTTTCTTCAACTTAGGTGATTAGGCCTATTTGGAGCAAACAGAGCCCATCTCCACCTTGAAAACTATGATATGCAGGAAGTATTCATTTCAAAAACGAATGCAATTCTCACTGAAAACAATGTGCTAAGTACTGCCCCTCCATCACAGATGGGTTTTTTTGGTGAGATACATGTGTTTCTTCAACACAGCTGAAATGCCGTACTTGGAGAAAACAGAATCTAAATCCACCTTGAAATAACGAACTTTTAGGAAGTATTCCTTTCAAAAACTAAAATAGTTCTCAAGGAAACAATGCACTAGATGCTTCTGCTACTAACTTAGATGGTTTTCTTTATAGACATCCATGTGTTTCTTAAACTCAACTGAATAGGACTATTTGGAGCAAACAGAAGCTTTCTCCACCTTGAAAACTAAACTTTGCAGGAAGAATTCCTTTCAAACACTAAATAAATTCTCACAGGGAAAAAATCTGCTAGATGTTGCAGCTTCTACCATAGAGGGTTTTCTTCGGAGAGATACATGTGTTTCTTCAGCTCAGTGGAGTAATCATATTTGGAGCAAACACAGTCCATCTCCACCTGAAACACGTAAGATGCAGGAAGTATTCCATTCCAAAACGAATTCAATTCTCACATGGGAACAATCAGTGAGATGCTCCTGCTTCTAACGAGGATGGTTTTCTTTGAGAGAATCATGTGTTTCTTCAACTTAGCTGAAAAGATCAATTTGAAGCAAAAAGAACTTATCTCCACCCTGAAATCTATGATTGGCAGGAAGTATTCCTTTCAAAACTAACTCAACTCTCTCAGGGAAACAACATGCCAAATGCTGCTGCTTCTTACATGGAAGGTTTTCTTTATAGAGGCACATATGTTTCTTCAACTTAGTTGAATAGGCCTATTTGCAGCACACACCACTATCTCCACCTAGAAACACCTAATTAGCAGGAAGTATTCCCTTCAAGACCTAAACCTATTCTCATAGGGAAACCAGGTGCTTGACACGGCAGCCTTGAACAGAGATGATTTTCTTGGGAGGGATGCATGTGTTTCTTCAATTCTGCTGAACAGTCCTGTGTGTAGCAACATTAGCCATAATCCACCTTGAAAAGTGTGATTTTCAAGAAGTATTCCTCTCATAAACTAACTCAGTTCTCCAAGGAGAAAATGTGCTAGATGCTCATGCTTCTAACAGAGATAGTTTTCTTTGGGAGATGCATGTGTTTGTTAAACTCAGCTAAATAGCCCTATTTGGATCAAACAGAGCCTATCTCCTCCTTGAAACACCTAAGTGGCAGAAATTATGTCTTTCAAAAACTAACTCAGTTTCTAGGGAAACAATATAATAGATTCTCCTGCTTATTACATACATGGTTTTCTCTATAGAGTTACATGTGTATCTTCAACTTAGCAGAAAAAGCCTATTTGGAGCAAACATACCCTATCTGCACCTTGAAACACCTACGTTGCAGGAAGTATTCTTTACAAAACCTAAATCGATTCTCACAGGGAAACAATGTGCTAAATGCTGCCGCTTCTAACATAGATGGTTTTCAGTGAGGGATAAATGTGCTTTTTCAACTCATCAGAAAAGGCCAATTTGGAGCAAAGGGTCTATCTCCACCTGGAAAACTATGATTTGCAGGATGAATTCCTTTCAAACACTAACTGAATTTTCAAAGGGAAGTAATGTGCTAGATGCTCCTTCTTCTATCATAGACGGTTTTTGGAGGAAACTGACCTGATCTCCACCTGGAAACACCTACGTTGCAGTAAGTACACCTTTCAAAAGCTAAATCGATTCTCATAGGGAAACAGTGTGCCATGGCCTCAGATTCTAAAACAGATGGTTTTATTTGAGGGATACACGTACTTATGGAACTCATCTGAAAAGGCCTATTGGGAGCAAACACAGCCTATCGCCACCCTGGAAACTATGGTTTGCAGGAAGTATAGTTTTCAAAGAGTCAGTGAATTCTCACAGGGAAACAATCTGCTGGAGGCTGCAGCTTCTAACATGGATGGTTTTCTGTGGAGAGATACATTTGTTTCTTCAAGTCAGCTGAATAGGGCCATATGCAGGAACATGAGCACTAATCCACTTTGAAAACTGTGATTTGCAGGAAGTATTCCTGGGAAAACTAACTCAATTCTCACAGAGAAATAATATGCTAGATGCTCCTGCTTCTAACCGAGATGATTTTCTTTTGAGAGATACAAGTGTTTCTTCAACTTAGCTGAACAGTTGAAGACTATGAGTCTTCAACTCATAGTTGAAGTTGGAAGACTATGAGCCTCTCCCATCTTCAAGACTCTGATTTGTAGAATGGATTCTTTCAAGAACTACCTCAGTTCTCATAAGGAAACAAGGTGCTAGATTCTCCTGCTTCAAGCACAGATGGTTGTCTTTGGAGAGATATATGTGTTTCTTCAACTCAGCTGAATAGCCCCATTTGAATCCATCAGAGCCTATCTCCACTATGAAAACTGTGATATGCGGGACATATTCTTTCAAAAACTAACTCAATTCCCAGGCAAAGAATGTGGTAGGTTTTCCTGATTCTAACACAGATGGTTTTCTTTCCAGAGATCTATGTGTTTCATTAAGAGAGCTGAATAGGCCAATTTGAACGAATAGCGCCTAACTTCCTGGCAAACTATGACTTGCAGGAAGAATTCCTTTAAAAAACTAAGTCAATTCTGAGAGGAATGCAATGTGCTAGATGTTCCTTTTTATAACACAAATGGTTATTTTTTGAGAGATACATGTGATTCTTCAACTCCTCTGAATAGGCCTATTTGGAGCAATATGAACCGTAATCCACCTAGGCAGCTATGAGTCGCAAAAACTAACTCAGTTCTCACAGGGAAACAATGTGCTAGACACTCCTGCTTCTAACACAGATGGTTGTCTTTCGAGAAAAACGTGTGTTTCTTCAACTGAGCTGAATAGGCCTATTTCAAGCAAAATGACCCTTTGCCCACCTTGAAAATGATGACTTGCAGGACGTATTCCTTTCAAAAACTAGTTCAATTCTCATACTGAAACAATGTGTAAAATGCTTCTGCTTCTATCAAAGGTGGTTTTCTTTATACAGATACATGGGTTTCTTCAACTTACCTGACTAGGCCTATTTGGAGCAAACAGAGCCTATCTCCACCTTGAAACACACAAGTTGCAGGAAGTATTCCTTTCAAAACCTATATCGATTCTCACAGGGAAACAATGTGAAAGAAATGGCAGCTACGAACAGAGATGATTTTCTTTGGAGAGATTTATGTGGTTCTTTAACTCAACTGAATAAGCCTATTTGGAGCAACATGAGCAGTACTCCACCTTGAACAATATGATTTGTAGAGTTTACCTTTGAAAAACCAACTCGGATCTCACAGGAAAACAATGTGCTTGATGTACCTACTTCAAACACACATGGGTTTCTTACGAGAGATACATGTGTTTCTTCAACCTAGCTGAACAGGCCTATTTGGAACAAAATGTACTCTTCCCCACCTTGAATACTATGATTTTCAGAATGTATTCTTTCACAAACTTACTCAAATCTCAGGCAAAAAATGTGCTATATGATCCTGCTTCTAACACAGTGGGTTTCCTTTCGAGAGATACATGTGTTTCCACAAGATAGCTGAATGGGCCTATTTGGAGCAAAAGAACCAATTCTCCTGTAAATCTATGATTTGCATGAAGTATTCCTTTCAAAAACTAACTAAATTCTCACAGGGATACATGTGCTGGATCCTGCAGCTTGTAAGGAACCTATGATTTGCAGGAAGTCTTCCTCTGATAAACGACTTCAATTCTCACAGGGAAACAATGTGCTAGATGCTCCTGCTTAAAACACAGATGGCTGTCTTTGGAGAGATACATGTTTTTCTTCAACTCAGCTGAATAGGCATATTTGGAACAAAGACAGCCTATCACCACCTTGAAAAATCCACTTTGCAGAATTTGTACCTTCCAAAAAATAAGTCTAGTCCTTCAGGGAAATAATGCGCTAGATGCTCCTGCTTCTAACACAGGTGGATTTCTTTGGAGTGGTACATGTATTTCTTCAACTCAGATGAATAGTCCCATATGGATCATACAGAAGCTTTCTCCACGTGGAAACACCCAAGTTGCAAAATTAGGCTTTTCAAATACTAACGCAATTTCGAGGGAAACAATGTACTAGATCCTCCTGCTTCTAAAATACATGGTTATCGTTATAGGGATACATGTGTTACTTCAACTTAGCTGAATACGCCTATTTGGATCAAAGAGACCCTATATGCACCTTGAAACACCTACATTGAAGAAAGATACCTGGTAGAACCTAAATAGATTCTCCAGGGGAAAAATGTGCTTAATGCCGCAGCTTCTAACATGGATGGTTTTCATGAAGGGAAAAATGTGCTTTTTCAGCTCATCTGCAAAGGCCTTTTGGAGCCAACAAATCTATCTCCACCTTGAAAACTATGCTTTGCAGGATGTTTTCCTTTCAAAAACTAACTGAATTTTGACAGGGAAATGATATGCTTGATGCTCCTTCTTCTATCATAGATGGTTTTCTTTCTAGAGATACATGTGTTTCTTAAACTTAGCTGAATAGGCCTTCCTGGAGCAAACAGAGACTATCTCCACCTTGAAAACTGATATACAGGAAGTATTCATTAAAAAAACTAACAGTTCTCACAGGGAAACAATGTGCCACATGCTGCATCTTCTATAACAGATGATTTTCTTTGGAGAGTTACATGTGTTTCTTCAACTCAGCTGAATAGCCCTACTTCGAGCAAACAAAGCCTAACACCTCCTTGAAACACCTAAGTTTCAAAACTATTCCCTACAAAAAAACTCAGTTCTCAAAGGTCATCAATGCACTAGATGCTCCTGATTCAAAATTAGATGGTTTTCTTTATAGAGATACATGTGTTTCTTCAACTCAGCGGAGTAGGCCTGTTTGGAGCGAAGAAAGCCTTTCTCCACCTTAGAAAGTATGATTTGCAGGAAGTATTTCTTTGAAAAAATAACTCAGTTCTAACAGGGAAACAATGATTTTGATGCTCATGCTCCTAACACACATGGTTTTCATTTGAGCAATATATGTATTTCTTCAACTTAGCTGAATGGGCCTAATTGGGGCAAACAGACCCTATCTCCACCTTGAAACATGTAAATTGCAGGGAGTATTCCATCAAAAACGAACTCAATTCTCACAGGGAAACAATGTTCTTCTAGATGCTCCTGCTTCTAACACAGATGATTGTCATTGGAGAGATACATGTGTTTCTTCAACTCAGCTGAATAGGCCTATTCGGAACAAAGAGAGATTATCACCACCTTGAAAAATCCACGTTGCAGGAAGTATTCCACTCAAAAATGAACTCAATTCTTTCAGGGAAACAATGTGCTAGATGCTGCTGCTTCTAACACAGATGGTTTACTTTAGAGATATATATATGTGTTTCTTCAACTTAGCTGAATATGCCTATTTTGAAAAACATTCGCTTTTCCCCCCTGTGAAAACTATGATTTGCAGGACGTATTACTTGGGAAAACGAAAACAAGCCTCACAGGAATACAATGTGCTAGGTGCTGCAGCTTCTAACATAGAAGGTTTTCTTTGAAGAGATACATGTGTTTCTTAAACTCAGCTGAATAACCATATTCGGACCTAACAGAGCCCACTGAAACTGAAACACCTAAGTTGCAGGAAGTATTCGTTTCAAAAATTAAGTATATCCTCACAGGGAAACAAAGTGTGAAATGCTTCTGCTTCTGAAACAGATGGTTTTGTTTTAAGAGATACATGTCTTTCTTCAACTCATCTGAATAGGCCTATTTGGAACAACATGAGTCGTAATCCACCTTGAAAACTGTGAAATGCAGCAAGTTTTCCTTTCAGAAACAAACTCAGTTCTCCTAAGAAAACAATGTGCCAGATGCTCCTGCTTCTAACACAGATGGTTTTCTTATGAGAGATACATGATTTTCTTCCACTTAGCTCAAGAGGCCTATTTGAACTAAATGAACTTCTCCCCACGTGGAATACTATGATTGGCAAGATGAATTCTTTCAAAAACTAACTCAATTCTCAGGCAAACAATGTGCTTAATGTTCCTACTTCTAGCACAGATGGTTTTCTTTTGAGAACTACATGTGTTTCTTCCACTTAGCTGAATAGGCCTATTTCAACCAAAATGAGCCTTTTCCGACCTAGAAAACTACGATTTGCAGGAGGTATTCGTTTCCAAAACTAGCTCAATTTTCACACAGAAAAAAATGTGCTAGATGCTCCTGTTTCTAAAGCAGATGGTTTTCTCTATACAGAGACATGTGTTTCTTCCACTTAGCTGACTCGGCCTATTTGGAGCAAACATAGCGCATCTCCACCTTTAACACCCAAGATCCAGGAAGTATTCACTTCAAAACCTAAATCGATCTCACACAGAAACAAACCTAGATATGGCAGCTTCGGACAGGATGACTTTCTTTGGAGAAATGTTGTGTATCTTCAACTCTGCTGAATATATCTCTTTTGAGCAACATGAGCTGCAATCCACCAGTAAACTATGATTTGCAAGAAGTTTTCCTTTGAAAAACTAACTCAGTTCTCACTGGAAAAGAGTGTGGTAGATGATCTTGCAGATCAACCATCGTCAGACAGAAGGTTGTCTTTTGAGTGGTACATGTGTTTCTTCAACTTAGGTGATTAGGCCTATTTGGAGCAAACAGAGCCCATCTCCACCTTGAAAACTATGATATGCAGGAAGTATTCATTTCAAAAACGAATGCAATTCTCACTGAAAACAATGTGCTAAGTACTGCCCCTCCATCACAGATGGGTTTTTTTGGTGAGATACATGTGTTTCTTCAACACAGCTGAAATGCCGTACTTGGAGAAAACAGAATCTAAATCCACCTTGAAATAACGAACTTTTAGGAAGTATTCCTTTCAAAAACTAAAATAGTTCTCAAGGAAACAATGCACTAGATGCTTCTGCTACTAACTTAGATGGTTTTCTTTATAGACATCCATGTGTTTCTTAAACTCAACTGAATAGGACTATTTGGAGCAAACAGAAGCTTTCTCCACCTTGAAAACTAAACTTTGCAGGAAGAATTCCTTTCAAACACTAAATAAATTCTCACAGGGAAAAAATCTGCTAGATGTTGCAGCTTCTACCATAGAGGGTTTTCTTCGGAGAGATACATGTGTTTCTTCAGCTCAGTGGAGTAATCATATTTGGAGCAAACACAGTCCATCTCCACCTGAAACACGTAAGATGCAGGAAGTATTCCATTCCAAAACGAATTCAATTCTCACATGGGAACAATCAGTGAGATGCTCCTGCTTCTAACGAGGATGGTTTTCTTTGAGAGAATCATGTGTTTCTTCAACTTAGCTGAAAAGATCAATTTGAAGCAAAAAGAACTTATCTCCACCCTGAAATCTATGATTGGCAGGAAGTATTCCTTTCAAAACTAACTCAACTCTCTCAGGGAAACAACATGCCAAATGCTGCTGCTTCTTACATGGAAGGTTTTCTTTATAGAGGCACATATGTTTCTTCAACTTAGTTGAATAGGCCTATTTGCAGCACACACCACTATCTCCACCTAGAAACACCTAATTAGCAGGAAGTATTCCCTTCAAGACCTAAACCTATTCTCATAGGGAAACCAGGTGCTTGACACGGCAGCCTTGAACAGAGATGATTTTCTTGGGAGGGATGCATGTGTTTCTTCAATTCTGCTGAACAGTCCTGTGTGTAGCAACATTAGCCATAATCCACCTTGAAAAGTGTGATTTTCAAGAAGTATTCCTCTCATAAACTAACTCAGTTCTCCAAGGAGAAAATGTGCTAGATGCTCATGCTTCTAACAGAGATAGTTTTCTTTGGGAGATGCATGTGTTTGTTAAACTCAGCTAAATAGCCCTATTTGGATCAAACAGAGCCTATCTCCTCCTTGAAACACCTAAGTGGCAGAAATTATGTCTTTCAAAAACTAACTCAGTTTCTAGGGAAACAATATAATAGATTCTCCTGCTTATTACATACATGGTTTTCTCTATAGAGTTACATGTGTATCTTCAACTTAGCAGAAAAAGCCTATTTGGAGCAAACATACCCTATCTGCACCTTGAAACACCTACGTTGCAGGAAGTATTCTTTACAAAACCTAAATCGATTCTCACAGGGAAACAATGTGCTAAATGCTGCCGCTTCTAACATAGATGGTTTTCATTGAGGGATAAATGTGCTTTTTCAACTCATCAGAAAAGGCCAATTTGGAGCAAAGGGTCTATCTCCACCTGGAAAACTATGATTTGCAGGATGAATTCCTTTGAAACACTAACTGAATTTTCAAAGGGAAGTAATGTGCTAGATGCTCCTTCTTCTATCATAGACGGTTTTTGGAGGAAACTGACCTGATCTCCACCTGGAAACACCTACGTTGCAGTAAGTACACCTTTCAAAAGCTAAATCGATTCTCATAGGGAAACAGTGTGCCATGGCCTCAGATTCTAAAACAGATGGTTTTATTTGAGGGATACACGTACTTATGGAACTCATCTGAAAAGGCCTATTGGGAGCAAACACAGCCTATCGCCACCCTGGAAACTATGGTTTGCAGGAAGTATAGTTTTCAAAGAGTCAGTGAATTCTCACAGGGAAACAATCTGCTGGAGGCTGCAGCTTCTAACATGGATGGTTTTCTGTGGAGAGATACATTTGTTTCTTCAAGTCAGCTGAATAGGGCCATATGCAGGAACATGAGCACTAATCCACCTTGAAAACTGTGATTTGCAGGAAGTATTCCTGGGAAAACTAACTCAATTCTCACAGAGAAATAATATGCTAGATGCTCCTGCTTCTAACCGAGATGATTTTCTTTTGAGAGATACAAGTGTTTCTTCAACTTAGCTGAACAGTTGAAGACTATGAGTCTTCAACTCATAGTTGAAGTTGGAAGACTATGAGCCTCTCCCATCTTCAAGACTCTGATTTGTAGAATGGATTCTTTCAAGAACTACCTCAGTTCTCATAAGGAAACAAGGTGCTAGATTCTCCTGCTTCAAGCACAGATGGTTGTCTTTGGAGAGATATATGTGTTTCTTCAACTCAGCTGAATAGCCCCATTTGAATCCATCAGAGCCTATCTCCACTATGAAAACTGTGATATGCGGGACATATTCTTTCAAAAACTAACTCAATTCCCAGGCAAAGAATGTGGTAGGTTTTCCTGATTCTAACACAGATGGTTTTCTTTCCAGAGATCTATGTGTTTCATTAAGAGAGCTGAATAGGCCAATTTGAACGAATAGCGCCTAACTTCCTGGCAAACTATGACTTGCAGGAAGAATTCCTTTAAAAAACTAAGTCAATTCTGAGAGGAATGCAATGTGCTAGATGTTCCTTTTTATAACACAAATGGTTTTTTTTTGAGAGATACATGTGATTCTTCAACTCCTCTGAATAGGCCTATTTGGAGCAATATGAACCGTAATCCACCTAGGCAGCTATGAGTCGCAAAAACTAACTCAGTTCTCACAGGGAAACAATGTGCTAGACACTCCTGCTTCTAACACAGATGGTTGTCTTTCGAGAAAAACGTGTGTTTCTTCAACTGAGCTGAATAGGCCTATTTCAAGCAAAATGACCCTTTGCCCACCTTGAAAATGATGACTTGCAGGACGTATTCCTTTCAAAAACTAGTTCAATTCTCATACTGAAACAATGTGTAAAATGCTTCTGCTTCTATCAAAGGTGGTTTTCTTTATACAGATACATGGGTTTCTTCAACTTACCTGACTAGGCCTATTTGGAGCAAACAGAGCCTATCTCCACCTTGAAACACACAAGTTGCAGGAAGTATTCCTTTCAAAACCTATATCGATTCTCACAGGGAAACAATGTGAAAGAAATGGCAGCTACGAACAGAGATGATTTTCTTTGGAGAGATTTATGTGGTTCTTTAACTCAACTGAATAAGCCTATTTGGAGCAACATGAGCAGTACTCCACCTTGAACAATATGATTTGTAGAGTTTACCTTTGAAAAACCAACTTGGATCTCACAGGAAAACAATGTGCTTGATGTACCTACTTCAAACACACATGGGTTTCTTACGAGAGATACATGTGTTTCTTCAACCTAGCTGAACAGGCCTATTTGGAACAAAATGTACTCTTCCCCACCTTGAATACTATGATTTTCAGAATGTATTCTTTCACAAACTTACTCAAATCTCAGGCAAAAAATGTGCTATATGATCCTGCTTCTAACACAGTGGGTTTCCTTTCGAGAGATACATGTGTTTCCACAAGATAGCTGAATGGGCCTATTTGGAGCAAAAGAACCAATTCTCCTGTAAATCTATGATTTGCATGAAGTATTCCTTTCAAAAACTAACTAAATTCTCACAGGGATACATGTGCTGGATCCTGCAGCTTGTAAGGAACCTATGATTTGCAGGAAGTCTTCCTCTGATAAACGACTTCAATTCTCACAGGGAAACAATGTGCTAGATGCTCCTGCTTAAAACACAGATGGCTGTCTTTGGAGAGATACATGTTTTTCTTCAACTCAGCTGAATAGGCATATTTGGAACAAAGACAGCCTATCACCACCTTGAAAAATCCACTTTGCAGAATTTGTACCTTCCAAAAAATAAGTCTAGTCCTTCAGGGAAATAATGCGCTAGATGCTCCTGCTTCTAACACAGGTGGATTTCTTTGGAGTGGTACATGTATTTCTTCAACTCAGATGAATAGTCCCATATGGATCATACAGAAGCTTTCTCCACGTGGAAACACCCAAGTTGCAAAATTAGGCTTTTCAAATACTAACGCAATTTCGAGGGAAACAATGTACTAGATCCTCCTGCTTCTAAAATACATGGTTATCGTTATAGGGATACATGTGTTACTTCAACTTAGCTGAATACGCCTATTTGGATCAAAGAGACCCTATATGCACCTTGAAACACCTACATTGAAGAAAGATACCTGGTAGAACCTAAATAGATTCTCCAGGGGAAAAATGTGCTTAATGCTGCAGCTTCTAACATGGATGGTTTTCATGAAGGGAAAAATGTGCTTTTTCAGCTCATCTGCAAAGGCCTTTTGGAGCCAACAAATCTATCTCCACCTTGAAAACTATGCTTTGCAGGATGTTTTCCTTTCAAAAACTAACTGAATTTTGACAGGGAAATGATATGCTTGATGCTCCTTCTTCTATCATAGATGGTTTTCTTTCTAGAGATACATGTGTTTCTTAAACTTAGCTGAATAGGCCTTCCTGGAGCAAACAGAGACTATCTCCACCTTGAAAACTGATATACAGGAAGTATTCATTAAAAAAACTAACAGTTCTCACAGGGAAACAATGTGCCACATGCTGCATCTTCTATAACAGATGATTTTCTTTGGAGAGTTACATGTGTTTCTTCAACTCAGCTGAATAGCCCTACTTCGAGCAAACAAAGCCTAACACCTCCTTGAAACACCTAAGTTTCAAAACTATTCCCTACAAAAAAACTCAGTTCTCAAAGGTCATCAATGCACTAGATGCTCCTGATTCAAAATTAGATGGTTTTCTTTATAGAGATACATGTGTTTCTTCAACTCAGCGGAGTAGGCCTGTTTGGAGCGAAGAAAGCCTTTCTCCACCTTAGAAAGTATGATTTGCAGGAAGTATTTCTTTGAAAAAATAACTCAGTTCTAACAGGGAAACAATGATTTTGATGCTCATGCTCCTAACACACATGGTTTTCATTTGAGCAATATATGTATTTCTTCAACTTAGCTGAATGGGCCTAATTGGGGCAAACAGACCCTATCTCCACCTTGAAACATGTAAATTGCAGGGAGTATTCCATCAAAAACGAACTCAATTCTCACAGGGAAACAATGTTCTTCTAGATGCTCCTGCTTCTAACACAGATGATTGTCATTGGAGAGATACATGTGTTTCTTTAACTCAGCTGAATAGGCCTATTCGGAACAAAGAGAGATTATCACCACCTTGAAAAATCCACGTTGCAGGAAGTATTCCACTCAAAAATGAACTCAATTCTTTCAGGGAAACAATGTGCTAGATGCTGCTGCTTCTAACACAGATGGTTTACTTTAGAGATATATATATGTGTTTCTTCAACTTAGCTGAATATGCCTATTTTGAAAAACATTCGCTTTTCCCCCCTGTGAAAACTATGATTTGCAGGACGTATTACTTGGGAAAACGAAAACAAGCCTCACAGGAATACAATGTGCTAGGTGCTGCAGCTTCTAACATAGAAGGTTTTCTTTGAAGAGATACATGTGTTTCTTAAACTCAGCTGAATAACCATATTCGGAGCTAACAGAGCCCACTGAAACTGAAACCCCTAAGTTGCAGGAAGTATTCGTTTCAAAAATTAAGTATATCCTCACAGGGAAACAAAGTGTGAAATGCTTCTGCTTCTGAAACAGATGGTTTTGTTTTAAGAGATACATGTCTTTCTTCAACTCATCTGAATAGGCCTATTTGGAACAACATGAGTCGTAATCCACCTTGAAAACTGTGAAATGCAGCAAGTTTTCCTTTCAGAAACAAACTCAGTTCTCCTAAGAAAACAATGTGCCAGATGCTCCTGCTTCTAACACAGATGGTTTTCTTATGAGAGATACATGATTTTCTTCCACTTAGCTGAAGAGGCCTATTTGAACTAAATGAACTTCTCCCCACGTGGAATACTATGATTGGCAAGATGAATTCTTTCAAAAACTAACTCAATTCTCAGGCAAACAATGTGCTTAATGTTCCTACTTCTAGCACAGATGGTTTTCTTTTGAGAACTACATGTGTTTCTTCCACTTAGCTGAATAGGCCTATTTCAACCAAAATGAGCCTTTTCCGACCTAGAAAACTACGATTTGCAGGAGGTATTCGTTTCCAAAACTAGCTCAATTTTCACACAGAAAAAAATGCGCTAGATGCTCCTGTTTCTAAAGCAGATGGTTTTCTCTATACAGAGACATGTGTTTCTTCCACTTAGCTGACTCGGCCTATTTGGAGCAAACATAGCGCATCTCCACCTTTAACACCCAAGATCCAGGAAGTATTCACTTCAAAACCTAAATCGATCTCACACAGAAACAAACCTAGATATGGCAGCTTCGGACAGGATGACTTTCTTTGGAGAAATGTTGTGTTTCTTCAACTCTGCTGAATATATCTCTTTTGAGCAACATGAGCTGCAATCCACCAGTAAACTATGATTTGCAAGAAGTTTTCCTTTGAAAAACTAACTCAGTTCTCACTGGAAAAGAGTGTGGTAGATGATCTTGCAGATCAACCATCGTCAGACAGAAGGTTGTCTTTTGAGTGGTACATGTGTTTCTTCAACTTAGGTGATTAGGCCTATTTGGAGCAAACAGAGCCCATCTCCACCTTGAAAACTATGATATGCAGGAAGTATTCATTTCAAAAACGAATGCAATTCTCACTGAAAACAATGTGCTAAGTACTGCCCCTCCATCACAGATGGGTTTTTTTGGTGAGATACATGTGTTTCTTCAACACAGCTGAAATGCCGTACTTGGAGAAAACAGAATCTAAATCCACCTTGAAATAACGAACTTTTAGGAAGTATTCCTTTCAAAAACTAAAATAGTTCTCAAGGAAACAATGCACTAGATGCTTCTGCTACTAACTTAGATGGTTTTCTTTATAGACATCCATGTGTTTCTTAAACTCAACTGAATAGGACTATTTGGAGCAAACAGAAGCTTTCTCCACCTTGAAAACTAAACTTTGCAGGAAGAATTCCTTTCAAACACTAAATAAATTCTCACAGGGAAAAAATCTGCTAGATGTTGCAGCTTCTACCATAGAGGGTTTTCTTCGGAGAGATACATGTGTTTCTTCAGCTCAGTGGAGTAATCATATTTGGAGCAAACACAGTCCATCTCCACCTGAAACACGTAAGATGCAGGAAGTATTCCATTCCAAAACGAATTCAATTCTCACATGGGAACAATCAGTGAGATGCTCCTGCTTCTAACGAGGATGGTTTTCTTTGAGAGAATCATGTGTTTCTTCAACTTAGCTGAAAAGATCAATTTGAAGCAAAAAGAACTTATCTCCACCCTGAAATCTATGATTGGCAGGAAGTATTCCTTTCAAAACTAACTCAACTCTCTCAGGGAAACAACATGCCAAATGCTGCTGCTTCTTACATGGAAGGTTTTCTTTATAGAGGCACATATGTTTCTTCAACTTAGTTGAATAGGCCTATTTGCAGCACACACCACTATCTCCACCTAGAAACACCTAATTAGCAGGAAGTATTCCCTTCAAGACCTAAACCTATTCTCATAGGGAAACCAGGTGCTTGACACGGCAGCCTTGAACAGAGATGATTTTCTTGGGAGGGATGCATGTGTTTCTTCAATTCTGCTGAACAGTCCTGTGTGTAGCAACATTAGCCATAATCCACCTTGAAAAGTGTGATTTTCAAGAAGTATTCCTCTCATAAACTAACTCAGTTCTCCAAGGAGAAAATGTGCTAGATGCTCATGCTTCTAACAGAGATAGTTTTCTTTGGGAGATGCATGTGTTTGTTAAACTCAGCTAAATAGCCCTATTTGGATCAAACAGAGCCTATCTCCTCCTTGAAACACCTAAGTGGCAGAAATTATGTCTTTCAAAAACTAACTCAGTTTCTAGGGAAACAATATAATAGATTCTCCTGCTTATTACATACATGGTTTTCTCTATAGAGTTACATGTGTATCTTCAACTTAGCAGAAAAAGCCTATTTGGAGCAAACATACCCTATCTGCACCTTGAAACACCTACGTTGCAGGAAGTATTCTTTACAAAACCTAAATCGATTCTCACAGGGAAACAATGTGCTAAATGCTGCCGCTTCTAACATAGATGGTTTTCATTGAGGGATAAATGTGCTTTTTCAACTCATCAGAAAAGGCCAATTTGGAGCAAAGGGTCTATCTCCACCTGGAAAACTATGATTTGCAGGATGAATTCCTTTGAAACACTAACTGAATTTTCAAAGGGAAGTAATGTGCTAGATGCTCCTTCTTCTATCATAGACGGTTTTTGGAGGAAACTGACCTGATCTCCACCTGGAAACACCTACGTTGCAGTAAGTACACCTTTCAAAAGCTAAATCGATTCTCATAGGGAAACAGTGTGCCATGGCCTCAGATTCTAAAACAGATGGTTTTATTTGAGGGATACACGTACTTATGGAACTCATCTGAAAAGGCCTATTGGGAGCAAACACAGCCTATCGCCACCCTGGAAACTATGGTTTGCAGGAAGTATAGTTTTCAAAGAGTCAGTGAATTCTCACAGGGAAACAATCTGCTGGAGGCTGCAGCTTCTAACATGGATGGTTTTCTGTGGAGAGATACATTTGTTTCTTCAAGTCAGCTGAATAGGGCCATATGCAGGAACATGAGCACTAATCCACCTTGAAAACTGTGATTTGCAGGAAGTATTCCTGGGAAAACTAACTCAATTCTCACAGAGAAATAATATGCTAGATGCTCCTGCTTCTAACCGAGATGATTTTCTTTTGAGAGATACAAGTGTTTCTTCAACTTAGCTGAACAGTTGAAGACTATGAGTCTTCAACTCATAGTTGAAGTTGGAAGACTATGAGCCTCTCCCATCTTCAAGACTCTGATTTGTAGAATGGATTCTTTCAAGAACTACCTCAGTTCTCATAAGGAAACAAGGTGCTAGATTCTCCTGCTTCAAGCACAGATGGTTGTCTTTGGAGAGATATATGTGTTTCTTCAACTCAGCTGAATAGCCCCATTTGAATCCATCAGAGCCTATCTCCACTATGAAAACTGTGATATGCGGGACATATTCTTTCAAAAACTAACTCAATTCCCAGGCAAAGAATGTGGTAGGTTTTCCTGATTCTAACACAGATGGTTTTCTTTCCAGAGATCTATGTGTTTCATTAAGAGAGCTGAATAGGCCAATTTGAACGAATAGCGCCTAACTTCCTGGCAAACTATGACTTGCAGGAAGAATTCCTTTAAAAAACTAAGTCAATTCTGAGAGGAATGCAATGTGCTAGATGTTCCTTTTTATAACACAAATGGTTATTTTTTGAGAGATACATGTGATTCTTCAACTCCTCTGAATAGGCCTATTTGGAGCAATATGAACCGTAATCCACCTAGGCAGCTATGAGTCGCAAAAACTAACTCAGTTCTCACAGGGAAACAATGTGCTAGACACTCCTGCTTCTAACACAGATGGTTGTCTTTCGAGAAAAACGTGTGTTTCTTCAACTGAGCTGAATAGGCCTATTTCAAGCAAAATGACCCTTTGCCCACCTTGAAAATGATGACTTGCAGGACGTATTCCTTTCAAAAACTAGTTCAATTCTCATACTGAAACAATGTGTAAAATGCTTCTGCTTCTATCAAAGGTGGTTTTCTTTATACAGATACATGGGTTTCTTCAACTTACCTGACTAGGCCTATTTGGAGCAAACAGAGCCTATCTCCACCTTGAAACACACAAGTTGCAGGAAGTATTCCTTTCAAAACCTATATCGATTCTCACAGGGAAACAATGTGAAAGAAATGGCAGCTACGAACAGAGATGATTTTCTTTGGAGAGATTTATGTGGTTCTTTAACTCAACTGAATAAGCCTATTTGGAGCAACATGAGCAGTACTCCACCTTGAACAATATGATTTGTAGAGTTTACCTTTGAAAAACCAACTCGGATCTCACAGGAAAACAATGTGCTTGATGTACCTACTTCAAACACACATGGGTTTCTTACGAGAGATACATGTGTTTCTTCAACCTAGCTGAACAGGCCTATTTGGAACAAAATGTACTCTTCCCCACCTTGAATACTATGATTTTCAGAATGTATTCTTTCACAAACTTACTCAAATCTCAGGCAAAAAATGTGCTATATGATCCTGCTTCTAACACAGTGGGTTTCCTTTCGAGAGATACATGTGTTTCCACAAGATAGCTGAATGGGCCTATTTGGAGCAAAAGAACCAATTCTCCTGTAAATCTATGATTTGCATGAAGTATTCCTTTCAAAAACTAACTAAATTCTCACAGGGATACATGTGCTGGATCCTGCAGCTTGTAAGGAACCTATGATTTGCAGGAAGTCTTCCTCTGATAAACGACTTCAATTCTCACAGGGAAACAATGTGCTAGATGCTCCTGCTTAAAACACAGATGGCTGTCTTTGGAGAGATACATGTTTTTCTTCAACTCAGCTGAATAGGCATATTTGGAACAAAGACAGCCTATCACCACCTTGAAAAATCCACTTTGCAGAATTTGTACCTTCCAAAAAATAAGTCTAGTCCTTCAGGGAAATAATGCGCTAGATGCTCCTGCTTCTAACACAGGTGGATTTCTTTGGAGTGGTACATGTATTTCTTCAACTCAGATGAATAGTCCCATATGGATCATACAGAAGCTTTCTCCACGTGGAAACACCCAAGTTGCAAAATTAGGCTTTTCAAATACTAACGCAATTTCGAGGGAAACAATGTACTAGATCCTCCTGCTTCTAAAATACATGGTTATCGTTATAGGGATACATGTGTTACTTCAACTTAGCTGAATACGCCTATTTGGATCAAAGAGACCCTATATGCACCTTGAAACACCTACATTGAAGAAAGATACCTGGTAGAACCTAAATAGATTCTCCAGGGGAAAAATGTGCTTAATGCCGCAGCTTCTAACATGGATGGTTTTCATGAAGGGAAAAATGTGCTTTTTCAGCTCATCTGCAAAGGCCTTTTGGAGCCAACAAATCTATCTCCACCTTGAAAACTATGCTTTGCAGGATGTTTTCCTTTCAAAAACTAACTGAATTTTGACAGGGAAATGATATGCTTGATGCTCCTTCTTCTATCATAGATGGTTTTCTTTCTAGAGATACATGTGTTTCTTAAACTTAGCTGGAGCAAACAGAGACTATCTCCACCTTGAAAACTGATATACAGGAAGTATTCATTAAAAAAACTAACAGTTCTCACAGGGAAACAATGTGCCACATGCTGCATCTTCTATAACAGATGATTTTCTTTGGAGAGTTACATGTGTTTCTTCAACTCAGCTGAATAGCCCTACTTCGAGCAAACAAAGCCTAACACCTCCTTGAAACACCTAAGTTTCAAAACTATTCCCTACAAAAAAACTCAGTTCTCAAAGGTCATCAATGCACTAGATGCTCCTGATTCAAAATTAGATGGTTTTCTTTATAGAGATACATGTGTTTCTTCAACTCAGCGGAGTAGGCCTGTTTGGAGCGAAGAAAGCCTTTCTCCACCTTAGAAAGTATGATTTGCAGGAAGTATTTCTTTGAAAAAATAACTCAGTTCTAACAGGGAAACAATGATTTTGATGCTCATGCTCCTAACACACATGGTTTTCATTTGAGCAATATATGTATTTCTTCAACTTAGCTGAATGGGCCTAATTGGGGCAAACAGACCCTATCTCCACCTTGAAACATGTAAATTGCAGGGAGTATTCCATCAAAAACGAACTCAATTCTCACAGGGAAACAATGTTCTTCTAGATGCTCCTGCTTCTAACACAGATGATTGTCATTGGAGAGATACATGTGTTTCTTCAACTCAGCTGAATAGGCCTATTCGGAACAAAGAGAGATTATCACCACCTTGAAAAATCCACGTTGCAGGAAGTATTCCACTCAAAAATGAACTCAATTCTTTCAGGGAAACAATGTGCTAGATGCTGCTGCTTCTAACACAGATGGTTTACTTTAGAGATATATATATGTGTTTCTTCAACTTAGCTGAATATGCCTATTTTGAAAAACATTCGCTTTTCCCCCCTGTGAAAACTATGATTTGCAGGACGTATTACTTGGGAAAACGAAAACAAGCCTCACAGGAATACAATGTGCTAGGTGCTGCAGCTTCTAACATAGAAGGTTTTCTTTGAAGAGATACATGTGTTTCTTAAACTCAGCTGAATAACCATATTCGGAGCTAACAGAGCCCACTGAAACTGAAACACCTAAGTTGCAGGAAGTATTCGTTTCAAAAATTAAGTATATCCTCACAGGGAAACAAAGTGTGAAATGCTTCTGCTTCTGAAACAGATGGTTTTGTTTTAAGAGATACATGTCTTTCTTCAACTCATCTGAATAGGCCTATTTGGAACAACATGAGTCGTAATCCACCTTGAAAACTGTGAAATGCAGCAAGTTTTCCTTTCAGAAACAAACTCAGTTCTCCTAAGAAAACAATGTGCCAGATGCTCCTGCTTCTAACACAGATGGTTTTCTTATGAGAGATACATGATTTTCTTCCACTTAGCTCAAGAGGCCTATTTGAACTAAATGAACTTCTCCCCACGTGGAATACTATGATTGGCAAGATGAATTCTTTCAAAAACTAACTCAATTCTCAGGCAAACAATGTGCTTAATGTTCCTACTTCTAGCACAGATGGTTTTCTTTTGAGAACTACATGTGTTTCTTCCACTTAGCTGAATAGGCCTATTTCAACCAAAATGAGCCTTTTCCGACCTAGAAAACTACGATTTGCAGGAGGTATTCGTTTCCAAAACTAGCTCAATTTTCACACAGAAAAAAATGTGCTAGATGCTCCTGTTTCTAAAGCAGATGGTTTTCTCTATACAGAGACATGTGTTTCTTCCACTTAGCTGACTCGGCCTATTTGGAGCAAACATAGCGCATCTCCACCTTTAACACCCAAGATCCAGGAAGTATTCACTTCAAAACCTAAATCGATCTCACACAGAAACAAACCTAGATATGGCAGCTTCGGACAGGATGACTTTCTTTGGAGAAATGTTGTGTATCTTCAACTCTGCTGAATATATCTCTTTTGAGCAACATGAGCTGCAATCCACCAGTAAACTATGATTTGCAAGAAGTTTTCCTTTGAAAAACTAACTCAGTTCTCACTGGAAAAGAGTGTGGTAGATGATCTTGCAGATCAACCATCGTCAGACAGAAGGTTGTCTTTTGAGTGGTACATGTGTTTCTTCAACTTAGGTGATTAGGCCTATTTGGAGCAAACAGAGCCCATCTCCACCTTGAAAACTATGATATGCAGGAAGTATTCATTTCAAAAACGAATGCAATTCTCACTGAAAACAATGTGCTAAGTACTGCCCCTCCATCACAGATGGGTTTTTTTGGTGAGATACATGTGTTTCTTCAACACAGCTGAAATGCCGTACTTGGAGAAAACAGAATCTAAATCCACCTTGAAATAACGAACTTTTAGGAAGTATTCCTTTCAAAAACTAAAATAGTTCTCAAGGAAACAATGCACTAGATGCTTCTGCTACTAACTTAGATGGTTTTCTTTATAGACATCCATGTGTTTCTTAAACTCAACTGAATAGGACTATTTGGAGCAAACAGAAGCTTTCTCCACCTTGAAAACTAAACTTTGCAGGAAGAATTCCTTTCAAACACTAAATAAATTCTCACAGGGAAAAAATCTGCTAGATGTTGCAGCTTCTACCATAGAGGGTTTTCTTCGGAGAGATACATGTGTTTCTTCAGCTCAGTGGAGTAATCATATTTGGAGCAAACACAGTCCATCTCCACCTGAAACACGTAAGATGCAGGAAGTATTCCATTCCAAAACGAATTCAATTCTCACATGGGAACAATCAGTGAGATGCTCCTGCTTCTAACGAGGATGGTTTTCTTTGAGAGAATCATGTGTTTCTTCAACTTAGCTGAAAAGATCAATTTGAAGCAAAAAGAACTTATCTCCACCCTGAAATCTATGATTGGCAGGAAGTATTCCTTTCAAAACTAACTCAACTCTCTCAGGGAAACAACATGCCAAATGCTGCTGCTTCTTACATGGAAGGTTTTCTTTATAGAGGCACATATGTTTCTTCAACTTAGTTGAATAGGCCTATTTGCAGCACACACCACTATCTCCACCTAGAAACACCTAATTAGCAGGAAGTATTCCCTTCAAGACCTAAACCTATTCTCATAGGGAAACCAGGTGCTTGACACGGCAGCCTTGAACAGAGATGATTTTCTTGGGAGGGATGCATGTGTTTCTTCAATTCTGCTGAACAGTCCTGTGTGTAGCAACATTAGCCATAATCCACCTTGAAAAGTGTGATTTTCAAGAAGTATTCCTCTCATAAACTAACTCAGTTCTCCAAGGAGAAAATGTGCTAGATGCTCATGCTTCTAACAGAGATAGTTTTCTTTGGGAGATGCATGTGTTTGTTAAACTCAGCTAAATAGCCCTATTTGGATCAAACAGAGCCTATCTCCTCCTTGAAACACCTAAGTGGCAGAAATTATGTCTTTCAAAAACTAACTCAGTTTCTAGGGAAACAATATAATAGATTCTCCTGCTTATTACATACATGGTTTTCTCTATAGAGTTACATGTGTATCTTCAACTTAGCAGAAAAAGCCTATTTGGAGCAAACATACCCTATCTGCACCTTGAAACACCTACGTTGCAGGAAGTATTCTTTACAAAACCTAAATCGATTCTCACAGGGAAACAATGTGCTAAATGCTGCCGCTTCTAACATAGATGGTTTTCAGTGAGGGATAAATGTGCTTTTTCAACTCATCAGAAAAGGCCAATTTGGAGCAAAGGGTCTATCTCCACCTGGAAAACTATGATTTGCAGGATGAATTCCTTTCAAACACTAACTGAATTTTCAAAGGGAAGTAATGTGCTAGATGCTCCTTCTTCTATCATAGACGGTTTTTGGAGGAAACTGACCTGATCTCCACCTGGAAACACCTACGTTGCAGTAAGTACACCTTTCAAAAGCTAAATCGATTCTCATAGGGAAACAGTGTGCCATGGCCTCAGATTCTAAAACAGATGGTTTTATTTGAGGGATACACGTACTTATGGAACTCATCTGAAAAGGCCTATTGGGAGCAAACACAGCCTATCGCCACCCTGGAAACTATGGTTTGCAGGAAGTATAGTTTTCAAAGAGTCAGTGAATTCTCACAGGGAAACAATCTGCTGGAGGCTGCAGCTTCTAACATGGATGGTTTTCTGTGGAGAGATACATTTGTTTCTTCAAGTCAGCTGAATAGGGCCATATGCAGGAACATGAGCACTAATCCACTTTGAAAACTGTGATTTGCAGGAAGTATTCCTGGGAAAACTAACTCAATTCTCACAGAGAAATAATATGCTAGATGCTCCTGCTTCTAACCGAGATGATTTTCTTTTGAGAGATACAAGTGTTTCTTCAACTTAGCTGAACAGTTGAAGACTATGAGTCTTCAACTCATAGTTGAAGTTGGAAGACTATGAGCCTCTCCCATCTTCAAGACTCTGATTTGTAGAATGGATTCTTTCAAGAACTACCTCAGTTCTCATAAGGAAACAAGGTGCTAGATTCTCCTGCTTCAAGCACAGATGGTTGTCTTTGGAGAGATATATGTGTTTCTTCAACTCAGCTGAATAGCCCCATTTGAATCCATCAGAGCCTATCTCCACTATGAAAACTGTGATATGCGGGACATATTCTTTCAAAAACTAACTCAATTCCCAGGCAAAGAATGTGGTAGGTTTTCCTGATTCTAACACAGATGGTTTTCTTTCCAGAGATCTATGTGTTTCATTAAGAGAGCTGAATAGGCCAATTTGAACGAATAGCGCCTAACTTCCTGGCAAACTATGACTTGCAGGAAGAATTCCTTTAAAAAACTAAGTCAATTCTGAGAGGAATGCAATGTGCTAGATGTTCCTTTTTATAACACAAATGGTTATTTTTTGAGAGATACATGTGATTCTTCAACTCCTCTGAATAGGCCTATTTGGAGCAATATGAACCGTAATCCACCTAGGCAGCTATGAGTCGCAAAAACTAACTCAGTTCTCACAGGGAAACAATGTGCTAGACACTCCTGCTTCTAACACAGATGGTTGTCTTTCGAGAAAAACGTGTGTTTCTTCAACTGAGCTGAATAGGCCTATTTCAAGCAAAATGACCCTTTGCCCACCTTGAAAATGATGACTTGCAGGACGTATTCCTTTCAAAAACTAGTTCAATTCTCATACTGAAACAATGTGTAAAATGCTTCTGCTTCTATCAAAGGTGGTTTTCTTTATACAGATACATGGGTTTCTTCAACTTACCTGACTAGGCCTATTTGGAGCAAACAGAGCCTATCTCCACCTTGAAACACACAAGTTGCAGGAAGTATTCCTTTCAAAACCTATATCGATTCTCACAGGGAAACAATGTGAAAGAAATGGCAGCTACGAACAGAGATGATTTTCTTTGGAGAGATTTATGTGGTTCTTTAACTCAACTGAATAAGCCTATTTGGAGCAACATGAGCAGTACTCCACCTTGAACAATATGATTTGTAGAGTTTACCTTTGAAAAACCAACTCGGATCTCACAGGAAAACAATGTGCTTGATGTACCTACTTCAAACACACATGGGTTTCTTACGAGAGATACATGTGTTTCTTCAACCTAGCTGAACAGGCCTATTTGGAACAAAATGTACTCTTCCCCACCTTGAATACTATGATTTTCAGAATGTATTCTTTCACAAACTTACTCAAATCTCAGGCAAAAAATGTGCTATATGATCCTGCTTCTAACACAGTGGGTTTCCTTTCGAGAGATACATGTGTTTCCACAAGATAGCTGAATGGGCCTATTTGGAGCAAAAGAACCAATTCTCCTGTAAATCTATGATTTGCATGAAGTATTCCTTTCAAAAACTAACTAAATTCTCACAGGGATACATGTGCTGGATCCTGCAGCTTGTAAGGAACCTATGATTTGCAGGAAGTCTTCCTCTGATAAACGACTTCAATTCTCACAGGGAAACAATGTGCTAGATGCTCCTGCTTAAAACACAGATGGCTGTCTTTGGAGAGATACATGTTTTTCTTCAACTCAGCTGAATAGGCATATTTGGAACAAAGACAGCCTATCACCACCTTGAAAAATCCACTTTGCAGAATTTGTACCTTCCAAAAAATAAGTCTAGTCCTTCAGGGAAATAATGCGCTAGATGCTCCTGCTTCTAACACAGGTGGATTTCTTTGGAGTGGTACATGTATTTCTTCAACTCAGATGAATAGTCCCATATGGATCATACAGAAGCTTTCTCCACGTGGAAACACCCAAGTTGCAAAATTAGGCTTTTCAAATACTAACGCAATTTCGAGGGAAACAATGTACTAGATCCTCCTGCTTCTAAAATACATGGTTATCGTTATAGGGATACATGTGTTACTTCAACTTAGCTGAATACGCCTATTTGGATCAAAGAGACCCTATATGCACCTTGAAACACCTACATTGAAGAAAGATACCTGGTAGAACCTAAATAGATTCTCCAGGGGAAAAATGTGCTTAATGCCGCAGCTTCTAACATGGATGGTTTTCATGAAGGGAAAAATGTGCTTTTTCAGCTCATCTGCAAAGGCCTTTTGGAGCCAACAAATCTATCTCCACCTTGAAAACTATGCTTTGCAGGATGTTTTCCTTTCAAAAACTAACTGAATTTTGACAGGGAAATGATATGCTTGATGCTCCTTCTTCTATCATAGATGGTTTTCTTTCTAGAGATACATGTGTTTCTTAAACTTAGCTGAATAGGCCTTCCTGGAGCAAACAGAGACTATCTCCACCTTGAAAACTGATATACAGGAAGTATTCATTAAAAAAACTAACAGTTCTCACAGGGAAACAATGTGCCACATGCTGCATCTTCTATAACAGATGATTTTCTTTGGAGAGTTACATGTGTTTCTTCAACTCAGCTGAATAGCCCTACTTCGAGCAAACAAAGCCTAACACCTCCTTGAAACACCTAAGTTTCAAAACTATTCCCTACAAAAAAACTCAGTTCTCAAAGGTCATCAATGCACTAGATGCTCCTGATTCAAAATTAGATGGTTTTCTTTATAGAGATACATGTGTTTCTTCAACTCAGCGGAGTAGGCCTGTTTGGAGCGAAGAAAGCCTTTCTCCACCTTAGAAAGTATGATTTGCAGGAAGTATTTCTTTGAAAAAATAACTCAGTTCTAACAGGGAAACAATGATTTTGATGCTCATGCTCCTAACACACATGGTTTTCATTTGAGCAATATATGTATTTCTTCAACTTAGCTGAATGGGCCTAATTGGGGCAAACAGACCCTATCTCCACCTTGAAACATGTAAATTGCAGGGAGTATTCCATCAAAAACGAACTCAATTCTCACAGGGAAACAATGTTCTTCTAGATGCTCCTGCTTCTAACACAGATGATTGTCATTGGAGAGATACATGTGTTTCTTCAACTCAGCTGAATAGGCCTATTCGGAACAAAGAGAGATTATCACCACCTTGAAAAATCCACGTTGCAGGAAGTATTCCACTCAAAAATGAACTCAATTCTTTCAGGGAAACAATGTGCTAGATGCTGCTGCTTCTAACACAGATGGTTTACTTTAGAGATATATATATGTGTTTCTTCAACTTAGCTGAATATGCCTATTTTGAAAAACATTCGCTTTTCCCCCCTGTGAAAACTATGATTTGCAGGACGTATTACTTGGGAAAACGAAAACAAGCCTCACAGGAATACAATGTGCTAGGTGCTGCAGCTTCTAACATAGAAGGTTTTCTTTGAAGAGATACATGTGTTTCTTAAACTCAGCTGAATAACCATATTCGGAGCTAACAGAGCCCACTGAAACTGAAACACCTAAGTTGCAGGAAGTATTCGTTTCAAAAATTAAGTATATCCTCACAGGGAAACAAAGTGTGAAATGCTTCTGCTTCTGAAACAGATGGTTTTGTTTTAAGAGATACATGTCTTTCTTCAACTCATCTGAATAGGCCTATTTGGAACAACATGAGTCGTAATCCACCTTGAAAACTGTGAAATGCAGCAAGTTTTCCTTTCAGAAACAAACTCAGTTCTCCTAAGAAAACAATGTGCCAGATGCTCCTGCTTCTAACACAGATGGTTTTCTTATGAGAGATACATGATTTTCTTCCACTTAGCTGAAGAGGCCTATTTGAACTAAATGAACTTCTCCCCACGTTGAATACTATGATTGGCAAGATGAATTCTTTCAAAAACTAACTCAATTCTCAGGCAAACAATGTGCTTAATGTTCCTACTTCTAGCACAGATGGTTTTCTTTTGAGAACTACATGTGTTTCTTCCACTTAGCTGAATAGGCCTATTTCAACCAAAATGAGCCTTTTCCGACCTAGAAAACTACGATTTGCAGGAGGTATTCGTTTCCAAAACTAGCTCAATTTTCACACAGAAAAAAATGTGCTAGATGCTCCTGTTTCTAAAGCAGATGGTTTTCTCTATACAGAGACATGTGTTTCTTCCACTTAGCTGACTCGGCCTATTTGGAGCAAACATAGCGCATCTCCACCTTTAACACCCAAGATCCAGGAAGTATTCACTTCAAAACCTAAATCGATCTCACACAGAAACAAACCTAGATATGGCAGCTTCGGACAGGATGACTTTCTTTGGAGAAATGTTGTGTATCTTCAACTCTGCTGAATATATCTCTTTTGAGCAACATGAGCTGCAATCCACCAGTAAACTATGATTTGCAAGAAGTTTTCCTTTGAAAAACTAACTCAGTTCTCACTGGAAAAGAGTGTGGTAGATGATCTTGCAGATCAACCATCGTCAGACAGAAGGTTGTCTTTTGAGTGGTACATGTGTTTCTTCAACTTAGGTGATTAGGCCTATTTGGAGCAAACAGAGCCCATCTCCACCTTGAAAACTATGATATGCAGGAAGTATTCATTTCAAAAACGAATGCAATTCTCACTGAAAACAATGTGCTAAGTACTGCCCCTCCATCACAGATGGGTTTTTTTGGTGAGATACATGTGTTTCTTCAACACAGCTGAAATGCCGTACTTGGAGAAAACAGAATCTAAATCCACCTTGAAATAACGAACTTTTAGGAAGTATTCCTTTCAAAAACTAAAATAGTTCTCAAGGAAACAATGCACTAGATGCTTCTGCTACTAACTTAGATGGTTTTCTTTATAGACATCCATGTGTTTCTTAAACTCAACTGAATAGGACTATTTGGAGCAAACAGAAGCTTTCTCCACCTTGAAAACTAAACTTTGCAGGAAGAATTCCTTTCAAACACTAAATAAATTCTCACAGGGAAAAAATCTGCTAGATGTTGCAGCTTCTACCATAGAGGGTTTTCTTCGGAGAGATACATGTGTTTCTTCAGCTCAGTGGAGTAATCATATTTGGAGCAAACACAGTCCATCTCCACCTGAAACACGTAAGATGCAGGAAGTATTCCATTCCAAAACGAATTCAATTCTCACATGGGAACAATCAGTGAGATGCTCCTGCTTCTAACGAGGATGGTTTTCTTTGAGAGAATCATGTGTTTCTTCAACTTAGCTGAAAAGATCAATTTGAAGCAAAAAGAACTTATCTCCACCCTGAAATCTATGATTGGCAGGAAGTATTCCTTTCAAAACTAACTCAACTCTCTCAGGGAAACAACATGCCAAATGCTGCTGCTTCTTACATGGAAGGTTTTCTTTATAGAGGCACATATGTTTCTTCAACTTAGTTGAATAGGCCTATTTGCAGCACACACCACTATCTCCACCTAGAAACACCTAATTAGCAGGAAGTATTCCCTTCAAGACCTAAACCTATTCTCATAGGGAAACCAGGTGCTTGACACGGCAGCCTTGAACAGAGATGATTTTCTTGGGAGGGATGCATGTGTTTCTTCAATTCTGCTGAATAGTCCTGTGTGTAGCAACATTAGCCATAATCCACCTTGAAAAGTGTGATTTTCAAGAAGTATTCCTCTCATAAACTAACTCAGTTCTCCAAGGAGAAAATGTGCTAGATGCTCATGCTTCTAACAGAGATAGTTTTCTTTGGGAGATGCATGTGTTTGTTAAACTCAGCTAAATAGCCCTATTTGGATCAAACAGAGCCTATCTCCTCCTTGAAACACCTAAGTGGCAGAAATTATGTCTTTCAAAAACTAACTCAGTTTCTAGGGAAACAATATAATAGATTCTCCTGCTTATTACATACATGGTTTTCTCTATAGAGTTACATGTGTATCTTCAACTTAGCAGAAAAAGCCTATTTGGAGCAAACATACCCTATCTGCACCTTGAAACACCTACGTTGCAGGAAGTATTCTTTACAAAACCTAAATCGATTCTCACAGGGAAACAATGTGCTAAATGCTGCCGCTTCTAACATAGATGGTTTTCATTGAGGGATAAATGTGCTTTTTCAACTCATCAGAAAAGGCCAATTTGGAGCAAAGGGTCTATCTCCACCTGGAAAACTATGATTTGCAGGATGAATTCCTTTGAAACACTAACTGAATTTTCAAAGGGAAGTAATGTGCTAGATGCTCCTTCTTCTATCATAGACGGTTTTTGGAGGAAACTGACCTGATCTCCACCTGGAAACACCTACGTTGCAGTAAGTACACCTTTCAAAAGCTAAATCGATTCTCATAGGGAAACAGTGTGCCATGGCCTCAGATTCTAAAACAGATGGTTTTATTTGAGGGATACACGTACTTATGGAACTCATCTGAAAAGGCCTATTGGGAGCAAACACAGCCTATCGCCACCCTGGAAACTATGGTTTGCAGGAAGTATAGTTTTCAAAGAGTCAGTGAATTCTCACAGGGAAACAATCTGCTGGAGGCTGCAGCTTCTAACATGGATGGTTTTCTGTGGAGAGATACATTTGTTTCTTCAAGTCAGCTGAATAGGGCCATATGCAGGAACATGAGCACTAATCCACCTTGAAAACTGTGATTTGCAGGAAGTATTCCTGGGAAAACTAACTCAATTCTCACAGAGAAATAATATGCTAGATGCTCCTGCTTCTAACCGAGATGATTTTCTTTTGAGAGATACAAGTGTTTCTTCAACTTAGCTGAACAGTTGAAGACTATGAGTCTTCAACTCATAGTTGAAGTTGGAAGACTATGAGCCTCTCCCATCTTCAAGACTCTGATTTGTAGAATGGATTCTTTCAAGAACTACCTCAGTTCTCATAAGGAAACAAGGTGCTAGATTCTCCTGCTTCAAGCACAGATGGTTGTCTTTGGAGAGATATATGTGTTTCTTCAACTCAGCTGAATAGCCCCATTTGAATCCATCAGAGCCTATCTCCACTATGAAAACTGTGATATGCGGGACATATTCTTTCAAAAACTAACTCAATTCCCAGGCAAAGAATGTGGTAGGTTTTCCTGATTCTAACACAGATGGTTTTCTTTCCAGAGATCTATGTGTTTCATTAAGAGAGCTGAATAGGCCAATTTGAACGAATAGCGCCTAACTTCCTGGCAAACTATGACTTGCAGGAAGAATTCCTTTAAAAAACTAAGTCAATTCTGAGAGGAATGCAATGTGCTAGATGTTCCTTTTTATAACACAAATGGTTTTTTTTTGAGAGATACATGTGATTCTTCAACTCCTCTGAATAGGCCTATTTGGAGCAATATGAACCGTAATCCACCTAGGCAGCTATGAGTCGCAAAAACTAACTCAGTTCTCACAGGGAAACAATGTGCTAGACACTCCTGCTTCTAACACAGATGGTTGTCTTTCGAGAAAAACGTGTGTTTCTTCAACTGAGCTGAATAGGCCTATTTCAAGCAAAATGACCCTTTGCCCACCTTGAAAATGATGACTTGCAGGACGTATTCCTTTCAAAAACTAGTTCAATTCTCATACTGAAACAATGTGTAAAATGCTTCTGCTTCTATCAAAGGTGGTTTTCTTTATACAGATACATGGGTTTCTTCAACTTACCTGACTAGGCCTATTTGGAGCAAACAGAGCCTATCTCCACCTTGAAACACACAAGTTGCAGGAAGTATTCCTTTCAAAACCTATATCGATTCTCACAGGGAAACAATGAGAAAGAAATGGCAGCTACGAACAGAGATGATTTTCTTTGGAGAGATTTATGTGGTTCTTTAACTCAACTGAATAAGCCTATTTGGAGCAACATGAGCAGTACTCCACCTTGAACAATATGATTTGTAGAGTTTACCTTTGAAAAACCAACTCGGATCTCACAGGAAAACAATGTGCTTGATGTACCTACTTCAAACACACATGGGTTTCTTACGAGAGATACATGTGTTTCTTCAACCTAGCTGAACAGGCCTATTTGGAACAAAATGTACTCTTCCCCACCTTGAATACTATGATTTTCAGAATGTATTCTTTCACAAACTTACTCAAATCTCAGGCAAAAAATGTGCTATATGATCCTGCTTCTAACACAGTGGGTTTCCTTTCGAGAGATACATGTGTTTCCACAAGATAGCTGAATGGGCCTATTTGGAGCAAAAGAACCAATTCTCCTGTAAATCTATGATTTGCATGAAGTATTCCTTTCAAAAACTAACTAAATTCTCACAGGGATACATGTGCTGGATCCTGCAGCTTGTAAGGAACCTATGATTTGCAGGAAGTCTTCCTCTGATAAACGACTTCAATTCTCACAGGGAAACAATGTGCTAGATGCTCCTGCTTAAAACACAGATGGCTGTCTTTGGAGAGATACATGTTTTTCTTCAACTCAGCTGAATAGGCATATTTGGAACAAAGACAGCCTATCACCACCTTGAAAAATCCACTTTGCAGAATTTGTACCTTCCAAAAAATAAGTCTAGTCCTTCAGGGAAATAATGCGCTAGATGCTCCTGCTTCTAACACAGGTGGATTTCTTTGGAGTGGTACATGTATTTCTTCAACTCAGATGAATAGTCCCATATGGATCATACAGAAGCTTTCTCCACGTGGAAACACCCAAGTTGCAAAATTAGGCTTTTCAAATACTAACGCAATTTCGAGGGAAACAATGTACTAGATCCTCCTGCTTCTAAAATACATGGTTATCGTTATAGGGATACATGTGTTACTTCAACTTAGCTGAATACGCCTATTTGGATCAAAGAGACCCTATATGCACCTTGAAACACCTACATTGAAGAAAGATACCTGGTAGAACCTAAATAGATTCTCCAGGGGAAAAATGTGCTTAATGCCGCAGCTTCTAACATGGATGGTTTTCATGAAGGGAAAAATGTGCTTTTTCAGCTCATCTGCAAAGGCCTTTTGGAGCCAACAAATCTATCTCCACCTTGAAAACTATGCTTTGCAGGATGTTTTCCTTTCAAAAACTAACTGAATTTTGACAGGGAAATGATATGCTTGATGCTCCTTCTTCTATCATAGATGGTTTTCTTTCTAGAGATACATGTGTTTCTTAAACTTAGCTGAATAGGCCTTCCTGGAGCAAACAGAGACTATCTCCACCTTGAAAACTGATATACAGGAAGTATTCATTAAAAAAACTAACAGTTCTCACAGGGAAACAATGTGCCACATGCTGCATCTTCTATAACAGATGATTTTCTTTGGAGAGTTACATGTGTTTCTTCAACTCAGCTGAATAGCCCTACTTCGAGCAAACAAAGCCTAACACCTCCTTGAAACACCTAAGTTTCAAAACTATTCCCTACAAAAAAACTCAGTTCTCAAAGGTCATCAATGCACTAGATGCTCCTGATTCAAAATTAGATGGTTTTCTTTATAGAGATACATGTGTTTCTTCAACTCAGCGGAGTAGGCCTGTTTGGAGCGAAGAAAGCCTTTCTCCACCTTAGAAAGTATGATTTGCAGGAAGTATTTCTTTGAAAAAATAACTCAGTTCTAACAGGGAAACAATGATTTTGATGCTCATGCTCCTAACACACATGGTTTTCATTTGAGCAATATATGTATTTCTTCAACTTAGCTGAATGGGCCTAATTGGGGCAAACAGACCCTATCTCCACCTTGAAACATGTAAATTGCAGGGAGTATTCCATCAAAAACGAACTCAATTCTCACAGGGAAACAATGTTCTTCTAGATGCTCCTGCTTCTAACACAGATGATTGTCATTGGAGAGATACATGTGTTTCTTCAACTCAGCTGAATAGGCCTATTCGGAACAAAGAGAGATTATCACCACCTTGAAAAATCCACGTTGCAGGAAGTATTCCACTCAAAAATGAACTCAATTCTTTCAGGGAAACAATGTGCTAGATGCTGCTGCTTCTAACACAGATGGTTTACTTTAGAGATATATATATGTGTTTCTTCAACTTAGCTGAATATGCCTATTTTGAAAAACATTCGCTTTTCCCCCCTGTGAAAACTATGATTTGCAGGACGTATTACTTGGGAAAACGAAAACAAGCCTCACAGGAATACAATGTGCTAGGTGCTGCAGCTTCTAACATAGAAGGTTTTCTTTGAAGAGATACATGTGTTTCTTAAACTCAGCTGAATAACCATATTCGGAGCTAACAGAGCCCACTGAAACTGAAACACCTAAGTTGCAGGAAGTATTCGTTTCAAAAATTAAGTATATCCTCACAGGGAAACAAAGTGTGAAATGCTTCTGCTTCTGAAACAGATGGTTTTGTTTTAAGAGATACATGTCTTTCTTCAACTCATCTGAATAGGCCTATTTGGAACAACATGAGTCGTAATCCACCTTGAAAACTGTGAAATGCAGCAAGTTTTCCTTTCAGAAACAAACTCAGTTCTCCTAAGAAAACAATGTGCCAGATGCTCCTGCTTCTAACACAGATGGTTTTCTTATGAGAGATACATGATTTTCTTCCACTTAGCTGAAGAGGCCTATTTGAACTAAATGAACTTCTCCCCACGTTGAATACTATGATTGGCAAGATGAATTCTTTCAAAAACTAACTCAATTCTCAGGCAAACAATGTGCTTAATGTTCCTACTTCTAGCACAGATGGTTTTCTTTTGAGAACTACATGTGTTTCTTCCACTTAGCTGAATAGGCCTATTTCAACCAAAATGAGCCTTTTCCGACCTAGAAAACTACGATTTGCAGGAGGTATTCGTTTCCAAAACTAGCTCAATTTTCACACAGAAAAAAATGTGCTAGATGCTCCTGTTTCTAAAGCAGATGGTTTTCTCTATACAGAGACATGTGTTTCTTCCACTTAGCTGACTCGGCCTATTTGGAGCAAACATAGCGCATCTCCACCTTTAACACCCAAGATCCAGGAAGTATTCACTTCAAAACCTAAATCGATCTCACACAGAAACAAACCTAGATATGGCAGCTTCGGACAGGATGACTTTCTTTGGAGAAATGTTGTGTTTCTTCAACTCTGCTGAATATATCTCTTTTGAGCAACATGAGCTGCAATCCACCAGTAAACTATGATTTGCAAGAAGTTTTCCTTTGAAAAACTAACTCAGTTCTCACTGGAAAAGAGTGTGGTAGATGATCTTGCAGATCAACCATCGTCAGACAGAAGGTTGTCTTTTGAGTGGTACATGTGTTTCTTCAACTTAGGTGATTAGGCCTATTTGGAGCAAACAGAGCCCATCTCCACCTTGAAAACTATGATATGCAGGAAGTATTCATTTCAAAAACGAATGCAATTCTCACTGAAAACAATGTGCTAAGTACTGCCCCTCCATCACAGATGGGTTTTTTTGGTGAGATACATGTGTTTCTTCAACACAGCTGAAATGCCGTACTTGGAGAAAACAGAATCTAAATCCACCTTGAAATAACGAACTTTTAGGAAGTATTCCTTTCAAAAACTAAAATAGTTCTCAAGGAAACAATGCACTAGATGCTTCTGCTACTAACTTAGATGGTTTTCTTTATAGACATCCATGTGTTTCTTAAACTCAACTGAATAGGACTATTTGGAGCAAACAGAAGCTTTCTCCACCTTGAAAACTAAACTTTGCAGGAAGAATTCCTTTCAAACACTAAATAAATTCTCACAGGGAAAAAATCTGCTAGATGTTGCAGCTTCTACCATAGAGGGTTTTCTTCGGAGAGATACATGTGTTTCTTCAGCTCAGTGGAGTAATCATATTTGGAGCAAACACAGTCCATCTCCACCTGAAACACGTAAGATGCAGGAAGTATTCCATTCCAAAACGAATTCAATTCTCACATGGGAACAATCAGTGAGATGCTCCTGCTTCTAACGAGGATGGTTTTCTTTGAGAGAATCATGTGTTTCTTCAACTTAGCTGAAAAGATCAATTTGAAGCAAAAAGAACTTATCTCCACCCTGAAATCTATGATTGGCAGGAAGTATTCCTTTCAAAACTAACTCAACTCTCTCAGGGAAACAACATGCCAAATGCTGCTGCTTCTTACATGGAAGGTTTTCTTTATAGAGGCACATATGTTTCTTCAACTTAGTTGAATAGGCCTATTTGCAGCACACACCACTATCTCCACCTAGAAACACCTAATTAGCAGGAAGTATTCCCTTCAAGACCTAAACCTATTCTCATAGGGAAACCAGGTGCTTGACACGGCAGCCTTGAACAGAGATGATTTTCTTGGGAGGGATGCATGTGTTTCTTCAATTCTGCTGAATAGTCCTGTGTGTAGCAACATTAGCCATAATCCACCTTGAAAAGTGTGATTTTCAAGAAGTATTCCTCTCATAAACTAACTCAGTTCTCCAAGGAGAAAATGTGCTAGATGCTCATGCTTCTAACAGAGATAGTTTTCTTTGGGAGATGCATGTGTTTGTTAAACTCAGCTAAATAGCCCTATTTGGATCAAACAGAGCCTATCTCCTCCTTGAAACACCTAAGTGGCAGAAATTATGTCTTTCAAAAACTAACTCAGTTTCTAGGGAAACAATATAATAGATTCTCCTGCTTATTACATACATGGTTTTCTCTATAGAGTTACATGTGTATCTTCAACTTAGCAGAAAAAGCCTATTTGGAGCAAACATACCCTATCTGCACCTTGAAACACCTACGTTGCAGGAAGTATTCTTTACAAAACCTAAATCGATTCTCACAGGGAAACAATGTGCTAAATGCTGCCGCTTCTAACATAGATGGTTTTCATTGAGGGATAAATGTGCTTTTTCAACTCATCAGAAAAGGCCAATTTGGAGCAAAGGGTCTATCTCCACCTGGAAAACTATGATTTGCAGGATGAATTCCTTTCAAACACTAACTGAATTTTCAAAGGGAAGTAATGTGCTAGATGCTCCTTCTTCTATCATAGACGGTTTTTGGAGGAAACTGACCTGATCTCCACCTGGAAACACCTACGTTGCAGTAAGTACACCTTTCAAAAGCTAAATCGATTCTCATAGGGAAACAGTGTGCCATGGCCTCAGATTCTAAAACAGATGGTTTTATTTGAGGGATACACGTACTTATGGAACTCATCTGAAAAGGCCTATTGGGAGCAAACACAGCCTATCGCCACCCTGGAAACTATGGTTTGCAGGAAGTATAGTTTTCAAAGAGTCAGTGAATTCTCACAGGGAAACAATCTGCTGGAGGCTGCAGCTTCTAACATGGATGGTTTTCTGTGGAGAGATACATTTGTTTCTTCAAGTCAGCTGAATAGGGCCATATGCAGGAACATGAGCACTAATCCACCTTGAAAACTGTGATTTGCAGGAAGTATTCCTGGGAAAACTAACTCAATTCTCACAGAGAAATAATATGCTAGATGCTCCTGCTTCTAACCGAGATGATTTTCTTTTGAGAGATACAAGTGTTTCTTCAACTTAGCTGAACAGTTGAAGACTATGAGTCTTCAACTCATAGTTGAAGTTGGAAGACTATGAGCCTCTCCCATCTTCAAGACTCTGATTTGTAGAATGGATTCTTTCAAGAACTACCTCAGTTCTCATAAGGAAACAAGGTGCTAGATTCTCCTGCTTCAAGCACAGATGGTTGTCTTTGGAGAGATATATGTGTTTCTTCAACTCAGCTGAATAGCCCCATTTGAATCCATCAGAGCCTATCTCCACTATGAAAACTGTGATATGCGGGACATATTCTTTCAAAAACTAACTCAATTCCCAGGCAAAGAATGTGGTAGGTTTTCCTGATTCTAACACAGATGGTTTTCTTTCCAGAGATCTATGTGTTTCATTAAGAGAGCTGAATAGGCCAATTTGAACGAATAGCGCCTAACTTCCTGGCAAACTATGACTTGCAGGAAGAATTCCTTTAAAAAACTAAGTCAATTCTGAGAGGAATGCAATGTGCTAGATGTTCCTTTTTATAACACAAATGGTTTTTTTTTGAGAGATACATGTGATTCTTCAACTCCTCTGAATAGGCCTATTTGGAGCAATATGAACCGTAATCCACCTAGGCAGCTATGAGTCGCAAAAACTAACTCAGTTCTCACAGGGAAACAATGTGCTAGACACTCCTGCTTCTAACACAGATGGTTGTCTTTCGAGAAAAACGTGTGTTTCTTCAACTGAGCTGAATAGGCCTATTTCAAGCAAAATGACCCTTTGCCCACCTTGAAAATGATGACTTGCAGGACGTATTCCTTTCAAAAACTAGTTCAATTCTCATACTGAAACAATGTGTAAAATGCTTCTGCTTCTATCAAAGGTGGTTTTCTTTATACAGATACATGGGTTTCTTCAACTTACCTGACTAGGCCTATTTGGAGCAAACAGAGCCTATCTCCACCTTGAAACACACAAGTTGCAGGAAGTATTCCTTTCAAAACCTATATCGATTCTCACAGGGAAACAATGTGAAAGAAATGGCAGCTACGAACAGAGATGATTTTCTTTGGAGAGATTTATGTGGTTCTTTAACTCAACTGAATAAGCCTATTTGGAGCAACATGAGCAGTACTCCACCTTGAACAATATGATTTGTAGAGTTTACCTTTGAAAAACCAACTCGGATCTCACAGGAAAACAATGTGCTTGATGTACCTACTTCAAACACACATGGGTTTCTTACGAGAGATACATGTGTTTCTTCAACCTAGCTGAACAGGCCTATTTGGAACAAAATGTACTCTTCCCCACCTTGAATACTATGATTTTCAGAATGTATTCTTTCACAAACTTACTCAAATCTCAGGCAAAAAATGTGCTATATGATCCTGCTTCTAACACAGTGGGTTTCCTTTCGAGAGATACATGTGTTTCCACAAGATAGCTGAATGGGCCTATTTGGAGCAAAAGAACCAATTCTCCTGTAAATCTATGATTTGCATGAAGTATTCCTTTCAAAAACTAACTAAATTCTCACAGGGATACATGTGCTGGATCCTGCAGCTTGTAAGGAACCTATGATTTGCAGGAAGTCTTCCTCTGATAAACGACTTCAATTCTCACAGGGAAACAATGTGCTAGATGCTCCTGCTTAAAACACAGATGGCTGTCTTTGGAGAGATACATGTTTTTCTTCAACTCAGCTGAATAGGCATATTTGGAACAAAGACAGCCTATCACCACCTTGAAAAATCCACTTTGCAGAATTTGTACCTTCCAAAAAATAAGTCTAGTCCTTCAGGGAAATAATGCGCTAGATGCTCCTGCTTCTAACACAGGTGGATTTCTTTGGAGTGGTACATGTATTTCTTCAACTCAGATGAATAGTCCCATATGGATCATACAGAAGCTTTCTCCACGTGGAAACACCCAAGTTGCAAAATTAGGCTTTTCAAATACTAACGCAATTTCGAGGGAAACAATGTACTAGATCCTCCTGCTTCTAAAATACATGGTTATCGTTATAGGGATACATGTGTTACTTCAACTTAGCTGAATACGCCTATTTGGATCAAAGAGACCCTATATGCACCTTGAAACACCTACATTGAAGAAAGATACCTGGTAGAACCTAAATAGATTCTCCAGGGGAAAAATGTGCTTAATGCCGCAGCTTCTAACATGGATGGTTTTCAGGAAGGGAAAAATGTGCTTTTTCAGCTCATCTGCAAAGGCCTTTTGGAGCCAACAAATCTATCTCCACCTTGAAAACTATGCTTTGCAGGATGTTTTCCTTTCAAAAACTAACTGAATTTTGACAGGGAAATGATATGCTTGATGCTCCTTCTTCTATCATAGATGGTTTTCTTTCTAGAGATACATGTGTTTCTTAAACTTAGCTGAATAGGCCTTCCTGGAGCAAACAGAGACTATCTCCACCTTGAAAACTGATATACAGGAAGTATTCATTAAAAAAACTAACAGTTCTCACAGGGAAACAATGTGCCACATGCTGCATCTTCTATAACAGATGATTTTCTTTGGAGAGTTACATGTGTTTCTTCAACTCAGCTGAATAGCCCTACTTCGAGCAAACAAAGCCTAACACCTCCTTGAAACACCTAAGTTTCAAAACTATTCCCTACAAAAAAACTCAGTTCTCAAAGGTCATCAATGCACTAGATGCTCCTGATTCAAAATTAGATGGTTTTCTTTATAGAGATACATGTGTTTCTTCAACTCAGCGGAGTAGGCCTGTTTGGAGCGAAGAAAGCCTTTCTCCACCTTAGAAAGTATGATTTGCAGGAAGTATTTCTTTGAAAAAATAACTCAGTTCTAACAGGGAAACAATGATTTTGATGCTCATGCTCCTAACACACATGGTTTTCATTTGAGCAATATATGTATTTCTTCAACTTAGCTGAATGGGCCTAATTGGGGCAAACAGACCCTATCTCCACCTTGAAACATGTAAATTGCAGGGAGTATTCCATCAAAAACGAACTCAATTCTCACAGGGAAACAATGTTCTTCTAGATGCTCCTGCTTCTAACACAGATGATTGTCATTGGAGAGATACATGTGTTTCTTCAACTCAGCTGAATAGGCCTATTCGGAACAAAGAGAGATTATCACCACCTTGAAAAATCCACGTTGCAGGAAGTATTCCACTCAAAAATGAACTCAATTCTTTCAGGGAAACAATGTGCTAGATGCTGCTGCTTCTAACACAGATGGTTTACTTTAGAGATATATATATGTGTTTCTTCAACTTAGCTGAATATGCCTATTTTGAAAAACATTCGCTTTTCCCCCCTGTGAAAACTATGATTTGCAGGACGTATTACTTGGGAAAACGAAAACAAGCCTCACAGGAATACAATGTGCTAGGTGCTGCAGCTTCTAACATAGAAGGTTTTCTTTGAAGAGATACATGTGTTTCTTAAACTCAGCTGAATAACCATATTCGGAGCTAACAGAGCCCACTGAAACTGAAACACCTAAGTTGCAGGAAGTATTCGTTTCAAAAATTAAGTATATCCTCACAGGGAAACAAAGTGTGAAATGCTTCTGCTTCTGAAACAGATGGTTTTGTTTTAAGAGATACATGTCTTTCTTCAACTCATCTGAATAGGCCTATTTGGAACAACATGAGTCGTAATCCACCTTGAAAACTGTGAAATGCAGCAAGTTTTCCTTTCAGAAACAAACTCAGTTCTCCTAAGAAAACAATGTGCCAGATGCTCCTGCTTCTAACACAGATGGTTTTCTTATGAGAGATACATGATTTTCTTCCACTTAGCTGAAGAGGCCTATTTGAACTAAATGAACTTCTCCCCACGTTGAATACTATGATTGGCAAGATGAATTCTTTCAAAAACTAACTCAATTCTCAGGCAAACAATGTGCTTAATGTTCCTACTTCTAGCACAGATGGTTTTCTTTTGAGAACTACATGTGTTTCTTCCACTTAGCTGAATAGGCCTATTTCAACCAAAATGAGCCTTTTCCGACCTAGAAAACTACGATTTGCAGGAGGTATTCGTTTCCAAAACTAGCTCAATTTTCACACAGAAAAAAATGTGCTAGATGCTCCTGTTTCTAAAGCAGATGGTTTTCTCTATACAGAGACATGTGTTTCTTCCACTTAGCTGACTCGGCCTATTTGGAGCAAACATAGCGCATCTCCACCTTTAACACCCAAGATCCAGGAAGTATTCACTTCAAAACCTAAATCGATCTCACACAGAAACAAACCTAGATATGGCAGCTTCGGACAGGATGACTTTCTTTGGAGAAATGTTGTGTTTCTTCAACTCTGCTGAATATATCTCTTTTGAGCAACATGAGCTGCAATCCACCAGTAAACTATGATTTGCAAGAAGTTTTCCTTTGAAAAACTAACTCAGTTCTCACTGGAAAAGAGTGTGGTAGATGATCTTGCAGATCAACCATCGTCAGACAGAAGGTTGTCTTTTGAGTGGTACATGTGTTTCTTCAACTTAGGTGATTAGGCCTATTTGGAGCAAACAGAGCCCATCTCCACCTTGAAAACTATGATATGCAGGAAGTATTCATTTCAAAAACGAATGCAATTCTCACTGAAAACAATGTGCTAAGTACTGCCCCTCCATCACAGATGGGTTTTTTTGGTGAGATACATGTGTTTCTTCAACACAGCTGAAATGCCGTACTTGGAGAAAACAGAATCTAAATCCACCTTGAAATAACGAACTTTTAGGAAGTATTCCTTTCAAAAACTAAAATAGTTCTCAAGGAAACAATGCACTAGATGCTTCTGCTACTAACTTAGATGGTTTTCTTTATAGACATCCATGTGTTTCTTAAACTCAACTGAATAGGACTATTTGGAGCAAACAGAAGCTTTCTCCACCTTGAAAACTAAACTTTGCAGGAAGAATTCCTTTCAAACACTAAATAAATTCTCACAGGGAAAAAATCTGCTAGATGTTGCAGCTTCTACCATAGAGGGTTTTCTTCGGAGAGATACATGTGTTTCTTCAGCTCAGTGGAGTAATCATATTTGGAGCAAACACAGTCCATCTCCACCTGAAACACGTAAGATGCAGGAAGTATTCCATTCCAAAACGAATTCAATTCTCACATGGGAACAATCAGTGAGATGCTCCTGCTTCTAACGAGGATGGTTTTCTTTGAGAGAATCATGTGTTTCTTCAACTTAGCTGAAAAGATCAATTTGAAGCAAAAAGAACTTATCTCCACCCTGAAATCTATGATTGGCAGGAAGTATTCCTTTCAAAACTAACTCAACTCTCTCAGGGAAACAACATGCCAAATGCTGCTGCTTCTTACATGGAAGGTTTTCTTTATAGAGGCACATATGTTTCTTCAACTTAGTTGAATAGGCCTATTTGCAGCACACACCACTATCTCCACCTAGAAACACCTAATTAGCAGGAAGTATTCCCTTCAAGACCTAAACCTATTCTCATAGGGAAACCAGGTGCTTGACACGGCAGCCTTGAACAGAGATGATTTTCTTGGGAGGGATGCATGTGTTTCTTCAATTCTGCTGAATAGTCCTGTGTGTAGCAACATTAGCCATAATCCACCTTGAAAAGTGTGATTTTCAAGAAGTATTCCTCTCATAAACTAACTCAGTTCTCCAAGGAGAAAATGTGCTAGATGCTCATGCTTCTAACAGAGATAGTTTTCTTTGGGAGATGCATGTGTTTGTTAAACTCAGCTAAATAGCCCTATTTGGATCAAACAGAGCCTATCTCCTCCTTGAAACACCTAAGTGGCAGAAATTATGTCTTTCAAAAACTAACTCAGTTTCTAGGGAAACAATATAATAGATTCTCCTGCTTATTACATACATGGTTTTCTCTATAGAGTTACATGTGTATCTTCAACTTAGCAGAAAAAGCCTATTTGGAGCAAACATACCCTATCTGCACCTTGAAACACCTACGTTGCAGGAAGTATTCTTTACAAAACCTAAATCGATTCTCACAGGGAAACAATGTGCTAAATGCTGCCGCTTCTAACATAGATGGTTTTCATTGAGGGATAAATGTGCTTTTTCAACTCATCAGAAAAGGCCAATTTGGAGCAAAGGGTCTATCTCCACCTGGAAAACTATGATTTGCAGGATGAATTCCTTTCAAACACTAACTGAATTTTCAAAGGGAAGTAATGTGCTAGATGCTCCTTCTTCTATCATAGACGGTTTTTGGAGGAAACTGACCTGATCTCCACCTGGAAACACCTACGTTGCAGTAAGTACACCTTTCAAAAGCTAAATCGATTCTCATAGGGAAACAGTGTGCCATGGCCTCAGATTCTAAAACAGATGGTTTTATTTGAGGGATACACGTACTTATGGAACTCATCTGAAAAGGCCTATTGGGAGCAAACACAGCCTATCGCCACCCTGGAAACTATGGTTTGCAGGAAGTATAGTTTTCAAAGAGTCAGTGAATTCTCACAGGGAAACAATCTGCTGGAGGCTGCAGCTTCTAACATGGATGGTTTTCTGTGGAGAGATACATTTGTTTCTTCAAGTCAGCTGAATAGGGCCATATGCAGGAACATGAGCACTAATCCACCTTGAAAACTGTGATTTGCAGGAAGTATTCCTGGGAAAACTAACTCAATTCTCACAGAGAAATAATATGCTAGATGCTCCTGCTTCTAACCGAGATGATTTTCTTTTGAGAGATACAAGTGTTTCTTCAACTTAGCTGAACAGTTGAAGACTATGAGTCTTCAACTCATAGTTGAAGTTGGAAGACTATGAGCCTCTCCCATCTTCAAGACTCTGATTTGTAGAATGGATTCTTTCAAGAACTACCTCAGTTCTCATAAGGAAACAAGGTGCTAGATTCTCCTGCTTCAAGCACAGATGGTTGTCTTTGGAGAGATATATGTGTTTCTTCAACTCAGCTGAATAGCCCCATTTGAATCCATCAGAGCCTATCTCCACTATGAAAACTGTGATATGCGGGACATATTCTTTCAAAAACTAACTCAATTCCCAGGCAAAGAATGTGGTAGGTTTTCCTGATTCTAACACAGATGGTTTTCTTTCCAGAGATCTATGTGTTTCATTAAGAGAGCTGAATAGGCCAATTTGAACGAATAGCGCCTAACTTCCTGGCAAACTATGACTTGCAGGAAGAATTCCTTTAAAAAACTAAGTCAATTCTGAGAGGAATGCAATGTGCTAGATGTTCCTTTTTATAACACAAATGGTTTTTTTTTGAGAGATACATGTGATTCTTCAACTCCTCTGAATAGGCCTATTTGGAGCAATATGAACCGTAATCCACCTAGGCAGCTATGAGTCGCAAAAACTAACTCAGTTCTCACAGGGAAACAATGTGCTAGACACTCCTGCTTCTAACACAGATGGTTGTCTTTCGAGAAAAACGTGTGTTTCTTCAACTGAGCTGAATAGGCCTATTTCAAGCAAAATGACCCTTTGCCCACCTTGAAAATGATGACTTGCAGGACGTATTCCTTTCAAAAACTAGTTCAATTCTCATACTGAAACAATGTGTAAAATGCTTCTGCTTCTATCAAAGGTGGTTTTCTTTATACAGATACATGGGTTTCTTCAACTTACCTGACTAGGCCTATTTGGAGCAAACAGAGCCTATCTCCACCTTGAAACACACAAGTTGCAGGAAGTATTCCTTTCAAAACCTATATCGATTCTCACAGGGAAACAATGTGAAAGAAATGGCAGCTACGAACAGAGATGATTTTCTTTGGAGAGATTTATGTGGTTCTTTAACTCAACTGAATAAGCCTATTTGGAGCAACATGAGCAGTACTCCACCTTGAACAATATGATTTGTAGAGTTTACCTTTGAAAAACCAACTCGGATCTCACAGGAAAACAATGTGCTTGATGTACCTACTTCAAACACACATGGGTTTCTTACGAGAGATACATGTGTTTCTTCAACCTAGCTGAACAGGCCTATTTGGAACAAAATGTACTCTTCCCCACCTTGAATACTATGATTTTCAGAATGTATTCTTTCACAAACTTACTCAAATCTCAGGCAAAAAATGTGCTATATGATCCTGCTTCTAACACAGTGGGTTTCCTTTCGAGAGATACATGTGTTTCCACAAGATAGCTGAATGGGCCTATTTGGAGCAAAAGAACCAATTCTCCTGTAAATCTATGATTTGCATGAAGTATTCCTTTCAAAAACTAACTAAATTCTCACAGGGATACATGTGCTGGATCCTGCAGCTTGTAAGGAACCTATGATTTGCAGGAAGTCTTCCTCTGATAAACGACTTCAATTCTCACAGGGAAACAATGTGCTAGATGCTCCTGCTTAAAACACAGATGGCTGTCTTTGGAGAGATACATGTTTTTCTTCAACTCAGCTGAATAGGCATATTTGGAACAAAGACAGCCTATCACCACCTTGAAAAATCCACTTTGCAGAATTTGTACCTTCCAAAAAATAAGTCTAGTCCTTCAGGGAAATAATGCGCTAGATGCTCCTGCTTCTAACACAGGTGGATTTCTTTGGAGTGGTACATGTATTTCTTCAACTCAGATGAATAGTCCCATATGGATCATACAGAAGCTTTCTCCACGTGGAAACACCCAAGTTGCAAAATTAGGCTTTTCAAATACTAACGCAATTTCGAGGGAAACAATGTACTAGATCCTCCTGCTTCTAAAATACATGGTTATCGTTATAGGGATACATGTGTTACTTCAACTTAGCTGAATACGCCTATTTGGATCAAAGAGACCCTATATGCACCTTGAAACACCTACATTGAAGAAAGATACCTGGTAGAACCTAAATAGATTCTCCAGGGGAAAAATGTGCTTAATGCCGCAGCTTCTAACATGGATGGTTTTCATGAAGGGAAAAATGTGCTTTTTCAGCTCATCTGCAAAGGCCTTTTGGAGCCAACAAATCTATCTCCACCTTGAAAACTATGCTTTGCAGGATGTTTTCCTTTCAAAAACTAACTGAATTTTGACAGGGAAATGATATGCTTGATGCTCCTTCTTCTATCATAGATGGTTTTCTTTCTAGAGATACATGTGTTTCTTAAACTTAGCTGAATAGGCCTTCCTGGAGCAAACAGAGACTATCTCCACCTTGAAAACTGATATACAGGAAGTATTCATTAAAAAAACTAACAGTTCTCACAGGGAAACAATGTGCCACATGCTGCATCTTCTATAACAGATGATTTTCTTTGGAGAGTTACATGTGTTTCTTCAACTCAGCTGAATAGCCCTACTTCGAGCAAACAAAGCCTAACACCTCCTTGAAACACCTAAGTTTCAAAACTATTCCCTACAAAAAAACTCAGTTCTCAAAGGTCATCAATGCACTAGATGCTCCTGATTCAAAATTAGATGGTTTTCTTTATAGAGATACATGTGTTTCTTCAACTCAGCGGAGTAGGCCTGTTTGGAGCGAAGAAAGCCTTTCTCCACCTTAGAAAGTATGATTTGCAGGAAGTATTTCTTTGAAAAAATAACTCAGTTCTAACAGGGAAACAATGATTTTGATGCTCATGCTCCTAACACACATGGTTTTCATTTGAGCAATATATGTATTTCTTCAACTTAGCTGAATGGGCCTAATTGGGGCAAACAGACCCTATCTCCACCTTGAAACATGTAAATTGCAGGGAGTATTCCATCAAAAACGAACTCAATTCTCACAGGGAAACAATGTTCTTCTAGATGCTCCTGCTTCTAACACAGATGATTGTCATTGGAGAGATACATGTGTTTCTTCAACTCAGCTGAATAGGCCTATTCGGAACAAAGAGAGATTATCACCACCTTGAAAAATCCACGTTGCAGGAAGTATTCCACTCAAAAATGAACTCAATTCTTTCAGGGAAACAATGTGCTAGATGCTGCTGCTTCTAACACAGATGGTTTACTTTAGAGATATATATATGTGTTTCTTCAACTTAGCTGAATATGCCTATTTTGAAAAACATTCGCTTTTCCCCCCTGTGAAAACTATGATTTGCAGGACGTATTACTTGGGAAAACGAAAACAAGCCTCACAGGAATACAATGTGCTAGGTGCTGCAGCTTCTAACATAGAAGGTTTTCTTTGAAGAGATACATGTGTTTCTTAAACTCAGCTGAATAACCATATTCGGAGCTAACAGAGCCCACTGAAACTGAAACACCTAAGTTGCAGGAAGTATTCGTTTCAAAAATTAAGTATATCCTCACAGGGAAACAAAGTGTGAAATGCTTCTGCTTCTGAAACAGATGGTTTTGTTTTAAGAGATACATGTCTTTCTTCAACTCATCTGAATAGGCCTATTTGGAACAACATGAGTCGTAATCCACCTTGAAAACTGTGAAATGCAGCAAGTTTTCCTTTCAGAAACAAACTCAGTTCTCCTAAGAAAACAATGTGCCAGATGCTCCTGCTTCTAACACAGATGGTTTTCTTATGAGAGATACATGATTTTCTTCCACTTAGCTGAAGAGGCCTATTTGAACTAAATGAACTTCTCCCCACGTTGAATACTATGATTGGCAAGATGAATTCTTTCAAAAACTAACTCAATTCTCAGGCAAACAATGTGCTTAATGTTCCTACTTCTAGCACAGATGGTTTTCTTTTGAGAACTACATGTGTTTCTTCCACTTAGCTGAATAGGCCTATTTCAACCAAAATGAGCCTTTTCCGACCTAGAAAACTACGATTTGCAGGAGGTATTCGTTTCCAAAACTAGCTCAATTTTCACACAGAAAAAAATGTGCTAGATGCTCCTGTTTCTAAAGCAGATGGTTTTCTCTATACAGAGACATGTGTTTCTTCCACTTAGCTGACTCGGCCTATTTGGAGCAAACATAGCGCATCTCCACCTTTAACACCCAAGATCCAGGAAGTATTCACTTCAAAACCTAAATCGATCTCACACAGAAACAAACCTAGATATGGCAGCTTCGGACAGGATGACTTTCTTTGGAGAAATGTTGTGTATCTTCAACTCTGCTGAATATATCTCTTTTGAGCAACATGAGCTGCAATCCACCAGTAAACTATGATTTGCAAGAAGTTTTCCTTTGAAAAACTAACTCAGTTCTCACTGGAAAAGAGTGTGGTAGATGATCTTGCAGATCAACCATCGTCAGACAGAAGGTTGTCTTTTGAGTGGTACATGTGTTTCTTCAACTTAGGTGATTAGGCCTATTTGGAGCAAACAGAGCCCATCTCCACCTTGAAAACTATGATATGCAGGAAGTATTCATTTCAAAAACGAATGCAATTCTCACTGAAAACAATGTGCTAAGTACTGCCCCTCCATCACAGATGGGTTTTTTTGGTGAGATACATGTGTTTCTTCAACACAGCTGAAATGCCGTACTTGGAGAAAACAGAATCTAAATCCACCTTGAAATAACGAACTTTTAGGAAGTATTCCTTTCAAAAACTAAAATAGTTCTCAAGGAAACAATGCACTAGATGCTTCTGCTACTAACTTAGATGGTTTTCTTTATAGACATCCATGTGTTTCTTAAACTCAACTGAATAGGACTATTTGGAGCAAACAGAAGCTTTCTCCACCTTGAAAACTAAACTTTGCAGGAAGAATTCCTTTCAAACACTAAATAAATTCTCACAGGGAAAAAATCTGCTAGATGTTGCAGCTTCTACCATAGAGGGTTTTCTTCGGAGAGATACATGTGTTTCTTCAGCTCAGTGGAGTAATCATATTTGGAGCAAACACAGTCCATCTCCACCTGAAACACGTAAGATGCAGGAAGTATTCCATTCCAAAACGAATTCAATTCTCACATGGGAACAATCAGTGAGATGCTCCTGCTTCTAACGAGGATGGTTTTCTTTGAGAGAATCATGTGTTTCTTCAACTTAGCTGAAAAGATCAATTTGAAGCAAAAAGAACTTATCTCCACCCTGAAATCTATGATTGGCAGGAAGTATTCCTTTCAAAACTAACTCAACTCTCTCAGGGAAACAACATGCCAAATGCTGCTGCTTCTTACATGGAAGGTTTTCTTTATAGAGGCACATATGTTTCTTCAACTTAGTTGAATAGGCCTATTTGCAGCACACACCACTATCTCCACCTAGAAACACCTAATTAGCAGGAAGTATTCCCTTCAAGACCTAAACCTATTCTCATAGGGAAACCAGGTGCTTGACACGGCAGCCTTGAACAGAGATGATTTTCTTGGGAGGGATGCATGTGTTTCTTCAATTCTGCTGAATAGTCCTGTGTGTAGCAACATTAGCCATAATCCACCTTGAAAAGTGTGATTTTCAAGAAGTATTCCTCTCATAAACTAACTCAGTTCTCCAAGGAGAAAATGTGCTAGATGCTCATGCTTCTAACAGAGATAGTTTTCTTTGGGAGATGCATGTGTTTGTTAAACTCAGCTAAATAGCCCTATTTGGATCAAACAGAGCCTATCTCCTCCTTGAAACACCTAAGTGGCAGAAATTATGTCTTTCAAAAACTAACTCAGTTTCTAGGGAAACAATATAATAGATTCTCCTGCTTATTACATACATGGTTTTCTCTATAGAGTTACATGTGTATCTTCAACTTAGCAGAAAAAGCCTATTTGGAGCAAACATACCCTATCTGCACCTTGAAACACCTACGTTGCAGGAAGTATTCTTTACAAAACCTAAATCGATTCTCACAGGGAAACAATGTGCTAAATGCTGCCGCTTCTAACATAGATGGTTTTCATTGAGGGATAAATGTGCTTTTTCAACTCATCAGAAAAGGCCAATTTGGAGCAAAGGGTCTATCTCCACCTGGAAAACTATGATTTGCAGGATGAATTCCTTTGAAACACTAACTGAATTTTCAAAGGGAAGTAATGTGCTAGATGCTCCTTCTTCTATCATAGACCGTTTTTGGAGGAAACTGACCTGATCTCCACCTGGAAACACCTACGTTGCAGTAAGTACACCTTTCAAAAGCTAAATCGATTCTCATAGGGAAACAGTGTGCCATGGCCTCAGATTCTAAAACAGATGGTTTTATTTGAGGGATACACGTACTTATGGAACTCATCTGAAAAGGCCTATTGGGAGCAAACACAGCCTATCGCCACCCTGGAAACTATGGTTTGCAGGAAGTATAGTTTTCAAAGAGTCAGTGAATTCTCACAGGGAAACAATCTGCTGGAGGCTGCAGCTTCTAACATGGATGGTTTTCTGTGGAGAGATACATTTGTTTCTTCAAGTCAGCTGAATAGGGCCATATGCAGGAACATGAGCACTAATCCACCTTGAAAACTGTGATTTGCAGGAAGTATTCCTGGGAAAACTAACTCAATTCTCACAGAGAAATAATATGCTAGATGCTCCTGCTTCTAACCGAGATGATTTTCTTTTGAGAGATACAAGTGTTTCTTCAACTTAGCTGAACAGTTGAAGACTATGAGTCTTCAACTCATAGTTGAAGTTGGAAGACTATGAGCCTCTCCCATCTTCAAGACTCTGATTTGTAGAATGGATTCTTTCAAGAACTACCTCAGTTCTCATAAGGAAACAAGGTGCTAGATTCTCCTGCTTCAAGCACAGATGGTTGTCTTTGGAGAGATATATGTGTTTCTTCAACTCAGCTGAATAGCCCCATTTGAATCCATCAGAGCCTATCTCCACTATGAAAACTGTGATATGCGGGACATATTCTTTCAAAAACTAACTCAATTCCCAGGCAAAGAATGTGGTAGGTTTTCCTGATTCTAACACAGATGGTTTTCTTTCCAGAGATCTATGTGTTTCATTAAGAGAGCTGAATAGGCCAATTTGAACGAATAGCGCCTAACTTCCTGGCAAACTATGACTTGCAGGAAGAATTCCTTTAAAAAACTAAGTCAATTCTGAGAGGAATGCAATGTGCTAGATGTTCCTTTTTATAACACAAATGGTTTTTTTTTGAGAGATACATGTGATTCTTCAACTCCTCTGAATAGGCCTATTTGGAGCAATATGAACCGTAATCCACCTAGGCAGCTATGAGTCGCAAAAACTAACTCAGTTCTCACAGGGAAACAATGTGCTAGACACTCCTGCTTCTAACACAGATGGTTGTCTTTCGAGAAAAACGTGTGTTTCTTCAACTGAGCTGAATAGGCCTATTTCAAGCAAAATGACCCTTTGCCCACCTTGAAAATGATGACTTGCAGGACGTATTCCTTTCAAAAACTAGTTCAATTCTCATACTGAAACAATGTGTAAAATGCTTCTGCTTCTATCAAAGGTGGTTTTCTTTATACAGATACATGGGTTTCTTCAACTTACCTGACTAGGCCTATTTGGAGCAAACAGAGCCTATCTCCACCTTGAAACACACAAGTTGCAGGAAGTATTCCTTTCAAAACCTATATCGATTCTCACAGGGAAACAATGAGAAAGAAATGGCAGCTACGAACAGAGATGATTTTCTTTGGAGAGATTTATGTGGTTCTTTAACTCAACTGAATAAGCCTATTTGGAGCAACATGAGCAGTACTCCACCTTGAACAATATGATTTGTAGAGTTTACCTTTGAAAAACCAACTCGGATCTCACAGGAAAACAATGTGCTTGATGTACCTACTTCAAACACACATGGGTTTCTTACGAGAGATACATGTGTTTCTTCAACCTAGCTGAACAGGCCTATTTGGAACAAAATGTACTCTTCCCCACCTTGAATACTATGATTTTCAGAATGTATTCTTTCACAAACTTACTCAAATCTCAGGCAAAAAATGTGCTATATGATCCTGCTTCTAACACAGTGGGTTTCCTTTCG